>NW_027397067.1:4615241-4732341 GCF_003265705.2 Callorhinus ursinus
GAAGGAAGGAAGGAAGGAAGGAAGGAAGGAAGGAAGGAAGGAAGGAAAGAAGGAAGGGGAAAAAGAAAGAAAGAAATTCCTGCAGCTCTTGGTACTGAAGGAAGTAAGAAGCCTGTGCATTTCACAATCCTAGCAAAGGCTGTAGGTCTTTGGGTCCAAGAGAAGTGAAGCGAGCACAATGGAAGTCAAAGGGTTTGGCACTGCTCCTGTTTGCTTCTTCTAGAACTCCTGTTGATCTCCTTTTTATCTATCTGGGCTCTGTCTACAATTTCACTTAGGAACAAAGGGTCCATTTCACCCATAAGTCTTAATATCTTTGGAGTGGGATAGGTCAGATGCTAATTCTAGGAGTAGATGCTTCCATGCAGGGCGTTCTACAAGCCCGCAAAACCAAGGGCTTCCAGTTTCTCCTGCTTATTGCCCTAGCTCTGGTGCCTGCCTGCCAGGTCTTCTCTCCATATTTCTTATATCTCGAATGACCTCGGTCTGCCCTCTCAGATGACAGTCTCTCACGGATAATCGCCACTCCTCTGTTAAGACTGAGTTATTTTTGTTCTGTTTTGTTTTGTTTTTAAGTATAGTTAACATGCAATGTTATATTCGTTTCAGGTGTACAGCAAAGTGATTTAGCGATTCTTCACATTCCCCAGTGTTCACCAGGATAAGTCACCAAACAACGTTATTACAATATCATTGACTATATTCCCCACACTGTACTTTTCATTCTCCATGACTTATTTATTTTATGACTGGCAGTTTGTACTTCTTAATCTCCTTTCCTTATTTTACCCATCCTGCCGGCTCCCTCCCCTCTGGCAACCATTAGTTTGTTCTCTGTTTAAGAGTGGTTTGCCGGTTTGTATGCTCAACACCACTCATCATCAGGGAAATGCAAACCAAAACCACAATGAGATATCACCTCACACCTGTCAGAATGGGTCGCATCAAAAAGACAAGAAATAATAAGTGTTGGTGAGGATATGGAGAAAAAGGAACCCTGGCACACTGTTGATGGGAATGTAAATTGATGCAGCTGCTGTGGAAAACAATATGGAGGACGGAATTTGATACCACCTTCCTGAAGGAATCTGTCCTGATTTCCTAGCTCCCACTGCTCCATATGTGACATGACAGGGTTATGTGGCTTGTGAGTCCCCCACGTCCCAGGCCCTGAGCTCCTTGAGGAGAATCCAAAGTATCTTACCAATCTTACTGAAATGAACTGAAAGCTGACTAAAACAATGTCCCAATGTGGCTTTCTTGTGACAGACCAGGTATTCCTTATGGCAAAACTGTTGGTCATTCAAGAGAAAAGTTGTAGCATGGTTTCCACATGGTGTTCTGGCTTTTTAAAGCTACCGAAAAGATCCAATGTGAAGGTACAAGGAAAATCAGATTTTACTCCAGGGTGGTAAACTGACACAAGCCTTCAAAATTAACTGAAGTGAAGAAAAATCATTAACTTTGTACACCTGATGACACATAAAGATGAGGGGATATATTCTGGAATATGAAGATACCATGTGTGAATTAAAACTATTAATTAAAGAGCACCTTCTGAATTATCATTTTATTATATCACATAGTCGTTAACTGAAAAAAATATATGATCTTAGATCTAGAAGGACCTCAAGGACTTTTTAGTGAAACAGCCTCACTTCACAGGTGAGAGAACAAAAACTAATCTAAAGTCGTCCAAGATTGCACAACTCAATTTGTCCAAACAGAGAGAAGGAACCTGGGCCTCCTGACACCACCTCTCCATCCCCCCATTACTTACAGCAGGTATCAGCTATTTTAAACAACCTCTTATTCCCTAAGAATCCTCACTTTCCAACCCACCGAGATGACAGTTAATGACCCTGGGGTTAGGGGCTCCTGTCCAAGTTGCAGCTGCTGTCTGTTGAGCTGCCAGCAGGGAGTTGGCGGAGTTTACCAACTTGCTTATCACAGTCATACTTGTGATTTGGATTATGTAATTTAATTAAATGTTATATAAAATAATGAGCCCTTTGTGTAAAAGAGGAGAGTACTTATTCCTATGAAAACCAAATTCACTGTTTTGGGAAAGGTTGTCAAAGGGAGAGTCAAACATCAATACCAATTAGTTGCATGTTACATAACTATAACTACGGGGGAATGATAGAAACACGTACAAGGAATCTGCATTCATACCATCACTTCCCTGGAAAATTCCTATTCCCCTTTCAGAACAATCTTATACAAACATAAAAAATTAAGCCTGGGCATAAGCTTATGAATTCTAATCAGCAGATCTGTATCAAAGCAGCAATGACAAAACCAGAACGCAGACTTTGCAACCCCCGCCCCCACCTCACCCTTGCGGCCCCAAAGCTCAAGTTACAGGACTTTATGTGTGTTCAAATGTGTGAAGTTAAGATGTGCTTTAGCCAATTCTTAAGGGGTCCTAATAATCTAAAATACGGAGTTTTTAATGTTCCAGGGCAGTATTTATTTTGTTGATTTAATGATATGCTCTACTTGTTTCCAGTTTTGACTGGAGTGGTTTAGAAACAAACTTAAAACCACACTTGCAAAATAACACAAAAGGAGAAGAAATAACAAATAACAGGAGAGGGTAAAGAAATAACTTATAAATCGGCATATTTAAAGCCATGCCACCCTCCTTAGTGAAATCAGCTCCTGACAAACTGCAATCTATAGATTTGAAGATGGAGACTGTAAACACAACTCCAACTTATCTATTTTGTGCTCACGGTTGAATGAGTCTATGGTTGCTATTTTACAAATTCAGTATGAATGCCACTGCAAAGTCAGACACCTGGCAGCCTAAGAAGAAAGTAGGGTAGCTCGGCTTCCTGGCCTCCCCGCACCCACTCATGCTGGTCAGTCCCGCTCTCCTCATGCAGAGGCCACGCACCAGGCTGCACAAAGTTCTTGCAGTTCAAACATTCCCCAAAGCAAAGATAAAGACTCCTTGTTGAGGTTTCAGAAGATGCAGAGTTAACATTCCAAATGCCTGAAAGGAGCACACAGAAAGCCAGGCGTGTGAACACTCAATGTGCAGTGTATGGGCCACTGTCCATCCGGGAGGCCAGTCACGCCTCACACTGGCCACTGGGAGGACGTGTCCTGCAGCAGATGGTCCGCATCCATGTTCCAGCCTAATGCTGTGTGTGGTGATGACAAGCAGCCTGCTGCATCACACATGAGAGCCAGAGGACTCAGGAGGACTTTGTGATGGGGACATTTTAAAAGGACACATTTCTGCTACTCTATAATTGGTGGTGAATTTACAAATTAGCTGCGAATTGAGAAGTGGGACCCCAACAAACTGCAAAGCCAGACTCGCCCCCAGGTTTATTCAATGTAGACACTGTGCTTACAGGAAACATTTAAAATAATGATAGTGTTGCACAGACTGCCAAGAGCCTATCTACACTGCCTTCTTGCTTCACCTGGAGTATTCCTGAAACCATGGGATTCCTTGCTGCTAGCCTCTCCTTCTCCCAGGACATCTTGTGCAGGTTAGCGTTTCACAGGGAGGTCTCTCCTAGAGTCACTCTCCTGCTTTAAACACAGGATGATCAAACTCCCTTGCATGGCATGCAGGGCCCTTTAAAAGCTTCCCCTTGTCACCTTTCTACCCCCTCATGCCATGTAGCCCCACACCTTCCTGCTTCCTTCCCTCTCCCTGGGATACTGCCTGCTGTTCCCACTTCATTCAACTATCACACTCAGAAAATTCCAAAAGCAGATCAAACGGCATCTTTTATCAGTAGCTTGCTGTGACTCTTATTCGTACCTCCCATTTCTCAGCTCTGTGTTCCCATAACATTCAATTCCCATCTCTGTGACAGCCCATTCCACACAGATTTCCACCAGCCCCCTGCCTTCCTTGCATGCTGTCTGGCTCTCCAGAATGCTATTTCCTTCATCTTGGGTCTCAGTGCCTAGCACAGGGCTGGATCAGAGCATACGTGCAATCTAATAATGATGCTGACAACTGAAATGATAATATTATAATAAATCTATCCACAGGTAACACTTACTGATTACCTATGATGCACCAGAACAGAACTAGGTATTTGATACGTTCTATATAATTTCATCTTTGAACATCTCTAAGGAGGCAATGTTTTTTTTTTTCATTTTATAGATATTCTGAGATTTAAAACTGTTTAAATACTTTTCACAAGCTCTCAGTACTAATAGGTGGTGGAACGGAGATTTAAACCAGGTCTCTATGAAGCCAAAGTTAATGTTCTTGCAAATTCAATCTGCATGATACTCTGACTTGTTCTACATATATTATACATTTACTTAGTCTAATATTCTACATTATGAAACAAATTCTAGTCGTATAAAAACATTCATACCCTTAGTATTACAAAATAAAGGCCTAATGTTGACAATTAGCTCCATAATTTGCAATTTTAAGCTTCTCTGAAAGATTTCACATTAATATACCATAAACTATTAGTAAACATGTTAGTCTTCAATATTTAGCCAACTATAGACAAAACTTCTTAATAAAACATTTCTTTAATTATTTTTAACTATTTTGGAGGATGAAGGGTGGTGAGCATGAAGAGCAGTTAGTGTTGTTTCCTGGAAATATCCATTACTTGTAAGTTAAAAGGAAATTTGAATCTCACCTATAGAGAACATAATATTAATACTTTACTGAAAGGCACTAATGATGTAGTGAATAAGCCTCAACTCAACATTCTGATGATAAATTTAGAATTATTTGTTCTTTTGACAAAAACTAATTTCTATTTTCATTTCACTACTTTGCTCTGCCTAAGAAAGCCAACTTGTGACATTATCATATCAATAAAAAGGCCTTGATTGGATTACCACAGAGCAGGAATGCAGGAGACATGCCAACCTCTCTTAGTTGAGATGTACTAGCAAGTACTACCAAGGAGGGAGCAACATTTACATTTACAAAGGAAGTGGGTGGACAAAGGCGTTTACTGCTTGGTCTCTAGAAATCCTTCCTTTAATATTTGGCTTCTCCCAAGATAACAATTATTAAAGGCTCTGCAATAACATCCCCAGGCAACCAAATCCAGCCACACAAAATGTCCTTTAACACTTCTCCCTCTGACCAAGAAATATATAAATCTAAGCAACATTTGCACACTTACTTTTTCAGTTTTTGTCGAATCTCTGAATCTTTAATCTCGTTTTGAAGATCCTCAAAATTTTCAACAGAAGTCAAATTGCAGAAAACTCTGAAGTCAGCATAGGGAGGGATCCCGTGGTCTCGCCCCCTTTGAATGTTGGTGGCAGCCAAATCCAGGGCCACAGAGTGGGCGGTGGAGAACAGCTTCTCAGTCAGCTCTAAACTGAGCAGTTGGGAGGGTACCCGCAATTTAGCAGCCACACCAAATAGCCCCCGAAGGAGTGGATCTATCCCACCTTCCTCGATTATTCTGGAGGGTGAAAAGAAAGCTTTATGGAGTGGAAGGTGGCCTTCAGGGATTTCTCCGAAGGTGTCATTTAGTCGATAAAGAATAGGATTGATTAACGTGTGACCAAATCTGAAGGCTGCAGTAGCAAAAGAGTTAATGATCCCTGCATTCACATTGGGGTTGTAGCCCTGGTAATCCCGCAGCATCTTCATGCCAGGTTCCCCCAGAATCTTGGGCAGCCAGTGGCTGTAGGTGATGTGCTGCAGCTGAGCACCCACAATCTTCCTGGCTTCATGATAAAGGGTGTCTCCGTCCCAGTGGGGGTTCAGGGCAGACAGCTCCGTGGCGACCCTGTTGTGTTCCCGAAACCACAACGTGTGCATGGCTGTGAGGGCCAGCTGCTCATTGGCCCTGTGGTCCCCGGCCAGGAAACAGGGGCTGCGGCTACCCTGCTCCCACCCTGTGCACTCAGTGGGTGGGCCCGCAGCAAAGGGCAGTAAGGGCTTTCCCGACCGCACCCACAGCAAGCCTGTCCTCAGGAGTCCCCGAGGTTCTGAGTAGTCTCGGAGAATTTGGGATTCCCGCTCCGAGCTCCCATAGACATTAGAGGCATCTATATAGGCTGTGAGTTGGTTAATCTGTTCTCTCGTGTAGACTGAATTCATCACTAAGGAGGTCATGCCACTGCCACACACGGGGCTGGAGCGTGCAAAGAACATGCACGGTGCTCGGGTCCCTCGGGGGTCAGTGTCAGGAATGATGATGGGGAAGCAAGGAGGATCATTCGTACATACCGAGATGCACGGCTGCCCATCAGAGAAGCGAGACATGCTCAACGCAGGCACTGTGTGGTCTAGATCGTGGTCTAAAAATTGGCCCCACTGCATGAGCATGTGTGTGTATCTATGGTCACGAGTGACTGTGGCCATGGCTGCCAGCTCTGTGGAGACCAGCCTGGGTGGTGGGAGGGGATACCGGCCTGACAGGGCCTCACGGCTGACCCCACGTGGCAGGTTGAAGCCGTTCTCGTAGGCAGGTTTCAGGATGCGCTCAAAGGCGGTCAGGGATGCACCCCACATGGGGTGCTGCAGGTTGTTGCACGTTCCGTCCTGGGCTCGATACTTCTGATGGAAACACATGTCAGAGCAGTTGGGCACCTGCCTGTGGGCTGTACATCCAGATAAATTGGCTATGAGGCTGAGGTAGTGTGGGGACACCAAGTCATTGTATAGGAACTCTGAAACACAGAACAGCAAGGGCAATGAAGAGAGCTGTCCTTGAGGTAGAGTGAGAGGGGGAACCTCAAGCCCAGGTGCCGTAGGGATGGGCCACTCTAGGCGGGCAGAAATCTTTCCTACATCCACCACATTTCATTAGGACAAAGTTGAAAGTTCTAATTAAAAGGGGGTGGTACTTAGTGATGCTTCTCTTATGAGCAATGACAAATTGCTAGAATGAACAGAAAAGGAGAGAAATGTCCCAGTTCCCATCAAGCTCTTAGTTCTGTGACTTTACCAATATAATGTTGGTAAGGATTTGGTAAGTCCTCATCACAAGATTGTAATATTTTTTTTTCCCATTTCAGAATTCTTTCTTTCAGGTTTTATGCTCCTAGAAGACAGGGTCTAAGATGTGCTAGTGTGGTTGTGTGAATATTAACCTGCGTGATAGTTGATATGAATGGATTAAGCAGTAACTTGTAAACTACCACAAGCTGTCATCCCCCAGGGAATGTGCAATACAACCTGGAGGTGTTTTGGAGCTGCTCTTTTAGCAGAGCTTAAAATTGCAGCATAGTCCTAAATCTGCAGAAACTCTTCACTAAGTCCTGCTTGCTAAGAGTTATTATCCCCACTTAATCATCAGAAACTGGCTAATAATACCAGGACCATTTGTCCTTTATCTGTGTAAGCTGGTCTCTGTCTGGCTGGACCCTGAGATATCTTAATCTTGGATAGATACAATAATCTTTCTGTATATAAATACATGGATCCTGGGTTCACTTTTAGGGCAAACTGATCCTGGAGGGAAAAATAAATAAATAAAGGCCTTTAACTTTACAAATAATAAAAGAGAGGTAGAACAACATAATTTTTTTTTCTTGAGAAAATTTTGTTAAAAGTCTCGAATATTTTAGATGAGAATACTCAGTTTGGTAATGAACACCAAAAACAACGGATGCATATTTTAGCAAAGTTAAATCCCTGTAGATATTCATTGCTTATTCTCTAGTTATGAATTTAGATTAAGTTATTATTGAAAATTGTTTCTTCCAATAGATATGTGTGAGAAGAGAACTCAAAGGCCCTTTGTCCTGACCTGGAGCTGGGCTTTTTGCAGACCTGACCACAGCTAACTCATCCTTAGTAAGACTCGGAATGAAATTTGATTCAAGCGCTAATATGGACCCTATGGAAATTTCACTTGGATATTTTAGTTAAGGAAACTCTGAAACCCGACATAATGGATCATTAGGAGCTATTAAATAGAGCTTTTTGAGTAATTGTATAGGGCACCTAAAGGGTGAGCCATGCACAGAAAGGGGCTTGTGCACTGTATCTTGATTTATTTTCTTTTGGGGGGGGCGGGGGTTTATTTTCTGAAGGCGAGTAAAGAAAGGGTAAACCTCTAGAAGTTGCTGTTGTGCTCACAGAACAAATAGTGTATAGCAAAGGATCAAATTTTTACTTCACTTTAAAGAGAAAGACTTAGAAAATCTGAAAGATTTCTAAATCATTCTCATTTGACATTTACTAAATAAATGTCTGGTTTTGGAAAAAGTACATGAGACCTTCAGTATAGCAACAACAATAAAATAGATCTGGGAGGGATACGTATGTTATAGGTGGAGTAAGGAATTCAAATAAATTCACTGAATGGTTTAGGTGATTCCAATAACAAGGAGAGGAACACTACCCTAGGAGTAAAGCCTTTTTCATAGGAAAGAGGAATATCTTTTGGATTCAAAACGTCCATCTAAAATGGGCCCCCTAGATTTACTTGACATAGATAGCTGCTAGAAGTTGACAAGTTTGAATATACATTTATCATCCTTTCTTCTGAATTATAGTTCTTACGAGAAACATCTGCATTCATTTGGTAAAGTGGTAAATTAATTTCTACATCACATGGAGTTTTGGAGATTAAAAACTGAGGGGTGATCAGTTTTGCTACTGACAGTAGGCTGAGAACAGAATGCGCCCTAGAAGCTGACCTCTGCCCTCCAAATCCACAGTGAGCCCCTGCTTCACGTGTTCCTGGATGAGCAAAAGTGTGTGCTCAAAAACCTCTCCAGCTCTTGCTGTCTCCACAGTAAATGGGTCATACGGATAACGAAACTGAGCCAGCAGATCACTAGGGGTGCGAGGTTTCCTGCAAATGACAAAAGACATTACTGTTCACAAGGCAAAACTGCAGAATCCATGAATCTCACTGTGCATTTAAGAATACATTTCCCAAACAATCAAGAAGAAGAAAAGTTTCACCACCAGAAAATAAGCTTCACAGGGGGAGCTGAGAGTTCTTTTCCTACTTTATTAATGAGTGAATCCCAAATGCCAGTGCCTGTGCTGAACTCAAAAGATATATTTTTAATGAATCAATGATTCAAAGAACAGTTTTCTATAAAAGGTAACATTTATGGTGAAAGTTATAAACTTGTGGGGTCCACACATAGGTCTGAGGGGGCTCAGTAAACCCTCTGAAACAGCATGCAAGACACTCAGTTTCTGGACATTGGCACTGTCTGTCTTTTCTTTCCTCAAATGTAACTGCCTGGAAGATGCTGGAAATTCCCACTCACGTTTAAAACCCTGCTCAGGCATTGTTCTCCCCAGAAACTCTCCCTGGTAACTCTGACAAGCTACCACCTTCTCAATTACGTCTGTATGCTCATATACATCTATTACATACACAACAAGATGTACTTTAATTGTTGACATATTGTCTCTTCTGCTACAGAAAGACTGTGTCAGGGATGAGATGCTGCCTTATACATCTTTATATTCCATGTACCAAGCCTAGCAACCAGCATACACATTGAAAAACTGAACTAATTAAGATAAAAGAATATTAGTCACTGAGAATGTGAAACTGTTTTAGAGATTTTGGTCAACGAAGGCATGTCTGGTCCTCTACATCAGATATTGTAATAACTTTAGATCATAGAATAGTAATGATATTAATAGCTTACTTTAATTAAGCCCTTTCCATGTAGCAGACACTGTTGAGACACTATCTGTACTAACTTATTCGATCTTCCTAGCAAGTATGTCCATGAAACAGATTCTATTGCTATCCCCATTTTACAGGCAAGAAGTGTGAGGTACTAAGATGCTTAGTTACTTGCCCAAGGTCACCCAGATAGGAAGTGATGAAGTGAGGAATCACTATAAAGATATAAATAAGCTGTATGGCTCTAGAACACAAGTCCACGATCAGTGAGACATGCTGTTGTGGTATGCAAGGAGCAGAGCTGTACTTGATTATGGTATTATAAGGTATTCCTTTTAGACCGACAGCTGCAAAGACTGGGTATATACTTTATTTGACTTTAAAGACAACAGCCATGTTTTCATTAATATGTTCAGGTGATGCAAAACTGCATCCCTTGTACCTCCATCAGGACTGATGGGGACTTTATAGAACCTGAAGTCTTCACTACTCTAAAGATGTTCTGGTTCAAATAAAAATAACCAAAGTACTACATATCCTAAACAAAACTTTCATCCGTGAGCTATCAGTTTATGGCCAGATGTGTTCAACTTGACAATCACTCTCAATTCCTGGATTGGCAGGAGCACTGGGTCTGACCCTGGTGGATGCTGACCTAAGAGAGCCCATTACCTGATACCTATCATAGAACCACATAGAGTGGATCTGTGATGTAAATTTATGCCATTTAGATTCTGTGGGGAGCAAGTTTCATTCTCTTTGAGACTGAGCTGGCAATAGTGGGTAGCCCAGAGGGTGATAACACGCACACAGACTAAAGAAAACACCCGCTTTTGGCAATCTTATGCACGATGCCTGCTGTGATTTATGGAGATTATAAAAACCAAGTAGGACTGAAGTGAAAACAATTTTGTAATCAAAATAAAATAAATTCTTACTGTGAAAACAAATGTCTTCGTGTGGAGTTAATTGCACTGTCAACCCTCTGTACAGCATCAAGAATGGATGATTCAACAAAGTCATCGCCAGCTTGTCTACCCTGTATTGCTTTGAAAATCAATTCCATGATTAAAAGTATCAAACAGACCTTGAAGTTAGGAATGATCTCATACAAATGGCATTACAGAAACTTCCAGGACAATAAAAATGTTATACAGTGTCCACATGATACTGTCCATTGCAGAAGAGTAGGTAATTATCCTTAAGCAAAGCTTCCAGAAATTATAACAGTATTATTTAGGGAACTAAAGCATTCCAAAAATCTAGTAAAGCTATGTGAAATATTTCCTTTTTTTACAACACTGATTCGAATGGGATTCAACTCTGTTAGTAATTTGTCATCTTCAGAAAGGTAAGAAATGCCTATCTCTTCAGCCACCTTGCTTTAATGTGAAACATTAAAATGAAGTAAATATTATCACATCCTTATGGAGATTTCTTAAAGCAAGAATTGAACTCTCAGTAAGATTTCAATGAAAAATAACTCATGTTTTTTCTATAGATCTTTGGTGTGTGAGAATTCTATCATGTTGAATATTATAGACAAAGAAATATTTTCACTTAGAGTCGATAATCTTCAACATATTTAATCTTCTCCAGATGATGGTTTAAGAAGTTTAAGGTAAAGAAAAAAAAAACGCTAATAAAAATAATCATGGATATTAAAAACTCACATAAGAAAAATAATTGAGCATATCCATATTATTTAGTTAATTTTTAAGAATATTAAAAGTATAATAAGAATTTATATGACATAATTAAAGCAATAACTTAATCTTAGCACGGTTGAATATTGTCAAAAAATCAGTGAGTTATTCATTCAGAATTTCAAAAAAATAACTAGATCCCAAAAGAATCAAATAAGTTAATTGATAAATAACACTTGGAACACATGGTAAATGCCCAACAAATTTTTTTTAGTAGTAATATTAGTATCAGTTTAATACAGGTCATTTACTTAATGTAATAGGAAAAGTCTCATTAACTTAAAGTCAACTAATGTAATCTTAATTCTCATTTATAATTTATCAGGTTGAAGATATAGTCAAAGTAAAGAATATTGTAAGTGGAAATACCATTTAGAAAGTTATTGCAGAAGTCTAAATGACCAAAGAATGAACTATGAAAGAGGAGGTCATATTGAGAAATGGAAAAGAAGCAATATTTGCAGGAAAAACTGGTAAGACGTGGTAGTTAGGGTAAAGAAGGAGGAGGGAGGAGAAAAAAAATCAGAAGTTCTGCCTTCCTCCTTATAGAATATGGACTGTATTAAAGGAGTGACACAGGAGGTTACAGGTCTTGAGGTGAAAATGAGGAATTCAATTTAGCATACATTCGATCAGTTTTTAACACATGGAATTGGAAAGCCTGTGGGTCATCCAAAATGAAACGTCCAACACAACAATTAGATACTCAACTCAGAATTTCAAAGGAGACAACATTGTTTGGATTGATTTCTTTATATCATTACAAACAGTATATATGTGGTATTTGTGCTCCAAAATTTTCATTTAATCCATGCTGTGTCACTGTTTAACTTTTACCAATCCACATATTATTCCAGTGTCTCACTGGTAAACACTCTATCATGTAGACATGCTCTAAACTACTTCCTGACTATTGTTGCACATTTGAATTCTATTGTAGAAACAGAATTTCTATGCCAAGAAGGACTCTTGAGAGTGTCCAGTTCCACATTTTTAGGAAATGAGAAAATTAATTTCAGTTATGGGTAAGGCATCCAAAGTGACTGAGATCAATAAAGGTAAGTTTAATGAATTAACCGAGGGTTTTTCCCACTATCTCAAACTGTTAATATTCAATATAAATGTCTTGTGTCATCAGACTGAGCCATTTTCACAAGCAAGAAATGAGTCATAAGAATATACTGTGAATGATGAACTTGACAGCACTTAACAGCACATCAATATATATAGGAGGTGTTAAAATAAATTATGTTTTGAACAAAAATTGTGAGGTTTTTTGGGGTCTAAAGTAATATGTGTAGTTTTCATATGCCAAATATCATCCAGAGAAAGAAGTATGCTGATGTGAGTAATATTTGCCAATACAAAATACTTTGAGGACACCCTAAACCAAAGGATAGGTTCCCAATAAACACTATATCAGCCTTACAGGTTTTTAAAAATTTATTAAAACTATTAAAATCTATTACATCTATAAAAAAAAACTCCTTAAAAATCACAACTTGTGGGAACCCTTTTATCTTTTGCTATTATAAATACCTTACTTTGAACATCACTCATTCAAATGCATGGTTTATATATATAATGCCCAGATTTTGCTTAAATTGTTACTATGTATTTTTATTCTTTTAGATTACTTTGTATGGTTGTATTCCCAATACAGAATAGAAACTCACAAAGCATGATCCTCTTTGTATCACTTCTTATACAATGAGCGGAGATACAACATTCCATCACTGCTCAATTAGGGCATTAAAATTGGAAAATCCTCCTATAATGCATGGTCTTTTCCCTTTAATTAGGATGACTGGTGAATGAAAGGGTCTAAGTCATAAAATGTTCCATAAGTGATATTTTATGTTGACACATTTCCTCCTATTCTGCAAATTGAGTTGTGTGAACACACACACAAACATTTAATCTTAAATTTATTCAAAATTTCAAAATTTATATCTTCATACTTTTTCTTCTTTTTATAAAAATATGTCTAATATCATAAAATTTATTTGGTATGAGACACAAATATAAATTGATTTCCCCTTATATTGTTATAAAAATGTCTCAAGAGAAAAAAACATAATTTTTTTCTTGACTGAAGAACTTCTTTTGTACTATTTTATCTCTACAGCCTGACTTTCTGCTTTTTATACAATAGAGCAGAATATTGGTAAATGCTACTTATCACTGTTTTAAAATCTGGTAAATAGAGTGATTAATACATCTTAATCTAAATGTTTTACTTTTAATGTGTATATATAAAATGGTTAGTTAAATTTCAGTCTACCACAATGAAAATCTTATGTTGGAGGTTCTAAAATACTGACCACTGTGATTATAGTGTTTGTGTGTATGTGGCAGAGCAAAACAGACAAACTGAAAGAATAAGAGGCAGAAAGAGAATATTTGTTCGTGTATGTGTTTGTTTAATGGTAAAGATTTCTAGCATCTCTAGAACCTAAAAAATAGTAATTTAAATTTTATAATAAGTTTTTTTCCAAAATGCTCAAGAATATTTTCTCATAGATCTCATAAATAGTTAAGCAGTAGAAAAGGATCTCTATAAATTTATAAAAAGAAACACAACTGTTACAGATTCTAAATCAGGAAAAACATGAACTCATAGCAAATACCAAGTAAGGCTAAGATTTCGTAACTTTAAGAAATTCTATGTGATAAAGAATTTCTGACTCTCCTAGAATAAATATTCGCTAGTTACTAGATACATTGTTATAATTTTAAGACTAATATTCTACAGAGAATACTTTTTACCATACAGTATAATAAAAATGTGAAGACTTATGCACCATTAATGAAAATATATACTTTATATAAAATAACCAAACAAATGAGTATTTGGAAGTTTGATTTCTCAGGAGAGTTTTCAAGGGTAAGAATATGAAACTATTGTACTACATGATAGAAAGACAGTGACATCTTTAAGGATGTGATTCAATTAAATAAATCTATTTTTATCCAGGCCTGTATTTATAATGAGAAGAGTTACCCAATAGATTTAGAGACCCGTAAGAGCTGGAAAAACTAAAAGGAAAAAAAAATCTGTAAAACCCTATTTTTGAAATCTGCCCATTTCTAAGGAAACCAAAAAGCAGGCAAAGCCCAAAATAGTACTCCATATGCTTGTAGCTGAACTCATTTACTTCAACTGCTGATTGTCAATAAGGCAGAAACTCTTAAACCCATCCACAAAAAAAGCAACCCGACGTCAATTCACATGTCCCCACATGCTGTGCTTTTCTTGAATTCTTTCCGCATGTGGAGAACATGCCAGTCCATTATCACAGCCAGTCCCCATTCCCATACCCACAGCTGAGGTTTCCACTCGAGTCTGCCCACAAATAGACTCCCTCACTTCCAATACAAACCAATTGATTGAAGAAAAAAAAAAAGGATTTTATTTTTTGTAAAACTATGACCATTTTTTTTAAGCAGTCACTATTTATAAACAACTAGCAGAGGGCTACAGATAAATAACCAGCCAGATGACAAAATGTAAAACAATGCCAAATACATTGACCAATTATAAATGTTCCAAAATATTGAGATATTTGTTCTTACAGTGGCAAATCTTACCTAGAAGTTTGATTGATTGATTTTTAATTTTACTGTAGAACTAAATACACCAGGTCAGAGTAACTCATACATGTTAAATTCCATTTATCCTTAAATCTTTGACTCCACTTTATTTAGCTATGAATGTATCTTACATGCTATAATTTTCATTTCCTAAGAAAACGTGGTATACATTTGTGAATCCCTCCTATTTTTGTTCACCTTTGGCATTGATAGTTTTGGTGTTTGATACCCATTAATGTAGTTTACACTTAAAACTTAGATTTAAAAAATTAAAATAAGTTTGATTTGACTAGAAAAAAACATATAAGGGAACTTGGGTAGTGAGACAAATCAGTTAGGATGAGGAGTAGCTGTCAAAGACATTTGTTTAGATTGCATGAGGAGCCATACTTACCTACAACTGTGAGAAACATGTTGGCCACAACAAGGCCAAATGAATTCCGAGCCACACATTCATATCTTCCTTGGTCAGCTTGCCCTGCATCATAAATGGTTAGCATGCCTTCACCACTGACATGGAATTTACCACTTTCAGTAATCTGAACACCTGCCTAGGGAGTGAAAAGAATTGTCACTGGAAGAAAATATGATTCCTTAAAAAATAGCATCTTACATCTTGTTTGATATAGTTTGATTAGTTCAACAAATATCTACTGAGCACCTACTGTGTCAAGCATTAGATAAGGTATTTTATGAATCTAATGAAGAGAAGAAATGAGAGAGAGAGAGAAAGTACTTTCTAGGAAGTATGGTTTATCTTTCTCTCTTAAAATAAATATGATACTCAAAATTCAATTATGTAATTATTTAATATAATTATTTTAAAATCATCATTCAAAGAATGAATAAATAGTTTATTCATATTTTCTTACTTCTAGAAAAGGATTCTGACAACAACAATAAAAATAAAATTTGGAAAGAAGAAAAATTTTCATAAATCTACCAACTAAAAGCATCAAAATATTTTCATACTTCTGATTCCTCTTCTATTTCTTCGTTGTATGTACTCATAAGTTTTATGTACCTGTAAAGCTTTATATATCAGTGTTTCTCAATTAAAATTATACCTTAAGAAGATAAGATGACTACATTTCATATGAAATATTATTAAAATGTATTGTTATAATTAGTATGGATTTACATACTTTTCATTATTATGCTATTAATTTTTAAAAAGGAAAAGAAATTGGCTTTCTAGGACTGCGTTTGAGTGGGGTAGGGGTAGAGATTCTTCTCTCCTTCCCCTCGCCAAAATACTCAGAGGAAACTGAGGATGAGAGCTGCTGTTTCAAAAGAACTCATACCCCTGTGATGACTAGTAGGCCAGAATGTAACCAGAAAGATTCAGAGTGAAAAAAGTGCTTCATAGGTCTTCAGATTCTCACAGTTGTCTTTGACCACTACTAGAAAGGAAGTCCAAAGTGATGGGCTGCTGGTAACTCAGGGGAGGAGATGAGATGAACTAACAGGATCTACCAGGTGGAGGGCAGATGAAAAAAGACTGGACATAGAGAAGGCTGAGAAGTGACCAGGTGCACAAGCAGTAAGGCCCATGGTGTCTTTCCTTTAGGACTACCTCCCTCCACTTCCTCTTGCTGATCCATAATTTCATCTTCTTTGCAAAAGCACTCCCTTCTTATCTGCTCTCCTTACGTATTACCAGAACTCTTAAACTAACTCTACTGTTCTATAGTTTTTGCTTAGAGTCTCTGAGTTATCAGCTAGCTTTCCAATAAATTCTTTATCTGCTTATTTTGGGAGTAGCCTAATTCACATTCATTTTGACCTTGTGAATAGCAGAGGATTATTATAAAGATTAAATGTGATAACATACACAAAACTTCTGGCATATAGTCAGCCCTCAATCAATTCACTTGGGATTAAAAACTACCCTTTAAGAGTTAAACTGAGCCATTTTGCTGATATGATTATATGATACAGTCTTTAGTATAATGTCAAATAAGGCTCTAGAGACTGACTAAAATGTATATTTTTCACACTTCTTATTTTTAGTAAAAAATATTTGAATTATATAATACTACACTCGAAAGAAATTATAAAAACTATTCATACTTGAGAGTACCTGAGCCTAAAGGTTCAACTTTGAGACCACTACATTTACTTTTTATAAAGAACTGCATAACTGCATCTGATGCTCAGCTCAGCACAAGAGAAGTGAACCACCAAAACTAAGGCCTTGTTGCTGTATGGCAACAACAAAAATAAACCAAGTGTTTTGGAAAATGGCTTTGCAAGTTTTCACAGTGAAAATTTACTTTTTGTCAAAATTTTCTATAAAAACTGTCATTTTGATGTATGCCATTTCATTTATTTTTTAAAAACATCAGAATCTGAGACCAATCATTGCATTCTGATAAAAAAACTTAAAGTGAAAGAAGCAATTATATTGAAAGAATATAGCTCAAAGAACCAAAGGAAGTAAAATAGATAAATAAGTTATTATTTCTTTAAAGTCACTCAAGTTTTAAACCTACAGAAGGACTTTTTTCATGTCACTTTGTTTTAAAACCAAGTTTTTCATTCTTGTTTCAGCTAATGCCCTACTTTTAATCCACTTCTGAGTTATTAATTCAAAATTGTTTCTTTCTAGCCACTAAAACTCTTAAATTTACATAAAACCAAAGCAATTTTTCCTTAGAACAATTTAGTTATGCTTATGAAGTTTTCATCACCAAGCAAATGACAAAGGTTAAATTTACCAAAGCCCTGAAACAAAATCAGATGTAGTCACTTAAAAAGTGAACAAAAAAGTTTCAGTGTAAAAAATATTACTTGCTAACAAAAGTCACAACAGTAATAAACCAATGTGAGAATCACTACCTCTTTTCATTGGGTCAATATATTTGTCCGTGTTTTTAATACTATTGTACCTTTAGTTGAGATCTTACCTTGTTCCAGGTAACTATGGGCTGTGGTTCTCCTTGAGCATGACATGAAATGTTTATATTCTTGCCAACCTCTACACTTGTATCCTGAGGTAGTTGAGTAAACACTGGGAGAGCTGTGGAAACAGATCAAAATGACATCATGTTGATACCATTTTTGTCAACATGCACCATCTAAGTCAAATGGTATAAATCTAGATATGATATTGGTTAGCCACACTAGTGCTTTAAAAAGCAATTACTTGGACATCAGAGAGAGTAATAAATATCAAAGCCAGGGTACTGATAATTAGGATAGAGATGAGAACAGAAAAAAAGGAAGAGAAATATACAAAGCCTTTAACCTTAAATATTTGTAATATTTATTTATTGAGCTGAGTAGTGGGTACAAGGATTTTTAGTACTCTTTTTCAATGTCTTTTCATAAGTCTAAAAAAAAGATATATGGTAACATCAAATGTTTATTGCTGGCTAAAATAAAGAGATTCAATCTTACTTTATTTCTTCAAAAAACAAACTATTATGACTTACCTAATATGAAATAGATCATTAGAATAACCCTATATAACTATTAAGGGAATTACATTAATACATTTTAAACCCCAAAACATAAATTTTTAGGAAAGAATTAAAATCTTTTCCTAGAGAATTTTATCCAACATACAATCTCTTCTAGAAACTAAGAGGAGGACATGTTTCCTGACTTTTTAGGAGGCTTATCTTAATATCAAAACCAGATAATGACAGTACCAAAATCAAAAAGAAAAAAAAAAACCTACAGACCAGTACCTCTCATTAATATAGACACAAAATCATCCATTCATAATATGTTCTTATAAATGTTTGTATTTCTTTGTTGCTCGTTATGATATCTCCTCTTTCATTCATGATTGCATTGATTTGGGTTCTTTCTCTTTTTCTTTTTGCTAAGTCTGGCCCAGGTTCTATCAATATTATTAATTCTTTCACAGAACCAGCTCCTGGTTTCATTGATCTGTTCTACTGTTCTTTGGTTTCTAGTTCATTGATTTCTGCTCTAATCTTTATAACTTCTCCTCTCCTCCTGGGTTTAGGTTTAAATACCTAATACACATACATGGGCTTAGTATAAGTGGCTCTGGATTGCTCTGTGTGGCTTTTGTTCTCTGAAGTCTTTCAGCACCATTTTGGGGGATTGAAATGAAAATGAAATCAGCAGTGCCCTGATCTCCATCCCCAGAGCTGAAAGTTCTGGGGAACATAGGCAAGGACCTCTTTGACCTTGGGTCCAGCAATATCTTGCTATACAGTTCCCCAAAGGCAAGGGAAACAAAAGCAAAAAATGAACTATTGGAATTTCATCAAGATAAATCTTTTGCACAGCACAGGAAAGAGTTGACAAAACCAAAAGACAACCTGTAGAATGGGAGAAGATATTTGCAAATGTCTATAAAGAACTTATGAAACTCAACAGAATCTATAAAGATATTTGCAAAATCTATTAAGAACTTATCAAACTCAACACCCAAAGAACAAATAATCCAATTAAGAAATGGGCAGAAGACATGAACAGACATTTCTTTAAAGAAGACTTACAAATGGCCAATAAATACATGAAAGAATGCTCCACATCACTCAGCATCAGGGAAATACAAATCAAAACGACAATGAAAGACCACCTCACACCAGTCAAAATGGCTAAAATTGACAAATCAGTAAACAACAAATGTTGGGGAGGATGAGGAGAAAGGGGAACCCTCTTACATTGCTGGTAGGAATGCATGCTTATACAGCCACTTTGAAAACAATATGGAGGTTCTTCAAAAAGTTGAAAGTAGAGCTACCATAAACCCAGCAATTGCACTACTGGGTATTTACCCCAAAGATACAAATGTACTGATTCAAAGGGACACGTGCACCCCCATGTTTATAGCAGCAATGTCCACAATAGCCAAACTATGGAAAAAGCCCAGATGTCCATCAATAGATGAATGGATAAAGAAGTGGTATATGTATACAATGGAATACTACTCAGCCATCAAAAAAATGAAATCTTGCCATTTGTAATGATGTGGATGGAACTAGAGGGTATTATACTAAGCTAAATAAGTCAAACAGAGAAAGACAATTTTCACATGATTTCACTCATATGTGGACTTTAAGGAACAAAACAGAAGATCACATGGGAAGGAAGGGAAAAATAAAACAAGATGAAGTCAGAGAGGGAGACAAAGCATAAGAGACTCTTAACTGTAGTAAACTGAGGGTTGCTGGAGGGGAGGGGGTGGAGAGATGGGGTAACTGGGTGATGGGCATTAAGGAGGGCATTTCATGTAATGAGCACTGGGTGTTATATACAACTGATGAATCCCTGAACTCTACTTCAGAAACTAATAATACACTATATGTAAATTAGACGAATTTAAACTAAATTTAAGAAAAAGAAAATGCACATATACAAAAACCTACGATAATCATTTACTTAATGGTGAAAGAGTAATTGTTTTCCCCCTGAGAAATGGAAAAAGGCCAGGATGTCTGCTCTCAGAACTCTGACTCAACATAGTGCTGGAAGTTCTAGCCAGTATAATATGGCAGGAGAAAGACATAGAAGACACACGGATCAGAAAAGAAGAAATAAAACTGTCTCCATTTGCAGATGACATTAGTGTCTTTACAGATTATTCTAGAAATCTATGAAATACTTCAAAGTGAGCTCAGCAAGATTGCAGGATACAAGATAAATGTAAAAAAAATCAGCTGGGTTATATATCCAAGCAATGACTATATGAACACAAAAATTTAAAAAATAATACCTTTTATAATTTTTCAAGAAAATTAAAATATTTATGTATAAATATAACAAAACGTGTGGTACTTGTATGCTGTAAGCTATAAAATGTTGATGTAAGAAATCAAATATGATATAAATAAATGAAGAGACACATTGTATCTGTGAATTGGAAGTCTCAAGATAGTAAAGATGTCATTTCTCCATGAATTGATAACAGGTTTAATGCAATTCTTATCAAAATCCCAGTTTTTTTGTAATATATATAGACAAAATCATTCTAAAATTTATATGGAAATGCAAAGGAACTGAAATAGCTACACAATTTTCACAAAGAAGAATAAAGTGAAAGGAATCAACCCACTAGATTTTAAGATTGATTATATAACTATAGTAATTAATACTGTATGATATTGACACAGAGAACTGCATCAACAGAACAAAGAACCCAATAATATAATTACACAAATGTGCCCAACTGATTTTGACAAAGGTGCAAAGCAATTCAATGGAGACTTTTCAACAAAAGGTGCTGGTCGATTGGGTACCCACAGGTAAAAAAAAAAAGAACAAAGTCTCACACTTCATACAAAAATTAAGTCAAAATGGACTACAAACTTAAGTATAAAATGTAAAACTATAAAACTTAAAAATAAAATAGGAGAAAATTCAGGGCCAGGCAAAAAGTTCTTAGATCTTGTATTGAAAGTATAATCCACCAAAGAAAAAAAATGATAAGCTGGATTCCATCATATTTAAAAACTTTTGTGTTGTGAAGACCATGTGGAGAGGATGCAAAGACAAGTTTCAGACTAAGAGAAGATATTTACAAGCCACATACACAACAGAGGATTAGTGTCTAGAATATACATAGAACCCTCAAAATTCAACAATAAAAGACCAAACAATTCAAATAGAAAACGGGCAAAAGACATGACATTGCACTGAGGAGAATATACAGATGACAAGTCTGTGAAAAGATGCTCAACATCACTAGTCTTGAGGGAAATGCAAATTAAAACCACTATAAGATATGACTACACACCTGTCAGAATGGCTAGAATAAAAAATAGTGACAACACAAATCACAAGGATGCAGAGAAACTGGATCACTCATACATCACTGGTAAGATATGTAAAATGGCAAAGCCATTCTGGAAAGAATTTAGAAATTTCCTTAACAATTTAAAAATGACACTACCATTTAATGCAACAATTGCACTCTTGGACATTTATCCCAGAGAAAACCCAAAACTTGCTCTCACACAAAAGCCTGTACATGAATGTTTATAGCAGCTTTACTAGTACTAATCAAAAATTAAAACCTAGATGTCCTTCAATGAGTGAATGATTAAACAAACTGTAGTTTAGGGGCACCTGGGTGGCTCAGTCGGTTAAGCGACTGCCTTCGGCTCAGATCATGATCCTGGAGTCCCGGGATCGAGTCCCACATCGGGCTCCCTGCTCAGCAGGAAGTCTGCTTCTCCCTCTGACCATCTTCCCTCTCCTGCTTTCTATCTCTCATTCTCTCTCTCTCTCTAATAAATAAATAAAATCTTTAAAAAAAAAACTGTAGTTTATTCAAAGGAACAATTGATAACCCACAAAATCTGGATGAACCTCCAAATAATTATGCTGAATGAAAAAAAAAGTCCCAAAAGTTTACATACTATATGATTCTATTTATATAACATTCTTGAGACAATGGAATTATAGAAATAGAGAACAGATTAGTAGTTGTCGGAGTTTTAGTAGGTGGAGTCTGCAGTTTCCTAATGAGTCTGGTTCTCTTTGTGTTATTGTTTACAACTAAATGTGAATCTACAATTATCTCAAAATAAAAACTTTAAAATAAATCAATTATGTGGACATGTAAGGGAATAATACACACCAAACCCAGGTTAGAGGCAAGTATGTTGGAGTTAAGAATAGATGGAAAGGAAGAAGAACAAACAATCTTTAAGTATATTTGTAATGTTTATTTCTTCATTTGAGTAGTGGGCATAAAGGCTTTTCATCATATCTTTCTTGATGGCTTTTTGTATGACTGAAATATAAATATATGGTAACATCAAAAACTTATGAAGATAAAAAGGTTCTGTTCTTGAAGTGAGAACTGTATTTTGTTATATTCAAATCTTACATTGTATTTGAGTTTGCTAAAACTAAGGCTTATAGATTCCTGACAATGCATAGTGGACATCTCATGAGGACTAGTGACTCTATTAGGCAGTGACCTTCCTGATTCACCCAAAGGATCTCTAACTAACACTTCACATCATGGCCTCCATTATCAGATGTCCTGTATCTCTAACCATATTCACCTCCTGTCTTAATAGCTACTCATTACCACCACTTATATGCCATCACTTACAGTCTTTTGAACATATCTAATACCACACCCTTCAGCAAAACCTCCTCTCCCTTCTGCTCCATCATCTCATTTGGGCGCTATCTAGATTACTAGGAACTTTCCTCTTCCTTCTTGTTGGTCAAGACTGTCTAGTGTCATTCTCCCCTTTTCAGCCAGCTGTCATTCTCCCCTTTTCAGCTAGGATCCTTTTTTTTTTCTTTTTTAAGATTTTATTTTTATTTTTTGACAGAAAGAGAGAGAGACAGCGAGAGAGGCAATGCAAGCAGGGGGAGTGGGGGAAGCAGTCTTCCCACTGAGCAGGGAGCCTGATGTGGGACTCGATCCCAGGACCCTGGGATCATGACCTGAGCTGAAGGCAGACATTTAAAGACTGAGCCACCCAGGTGCCCTCAGCCAGGATCCTAAGTTTCATCCCCTCTACCACTTTCCTTCCTAAACTCTCAATTCCTTTACCCCATTGTCCTTCTGTTCAACACACTGGCACTGTGTTCTTCATGCCCGTCCTTCAAAGATATCTGGAGTGATCATGTGTCCTGGTTTATCAGAGACAAATTGCCTTTGTCACTTCAGATCCTATTTAACAATAAAAAAATCCATCTCTCAGCATACTTTTCTCCTACAAAATGTCAGCATTTTCTACTCCACAGGAAAAAACAAACAAACAAAAAACAAGCCAAAACAAGTCCTCAGACTATAAATCCTTCAACTTCCTACACTCCTTCTTCATAGAGGTACTTCTCTATACACCCATTCCTAACTCCCCTTTTCTCCTCATCTAAAGTGAAGAAATGCCTCTTATCTTTAAGGCAAATTGCTTCACTGAATTTTGCAAATCCCATCCCATCTTGCTACCTGAGAAATCCTGAACCACCTTTACTCACTCCCTTCCATCTTTCTGCCTTCTTTCCTTCAGAAAATACCTCAGAATAATTGGCTCCTCCCCTTATTTGCCCATATTCCTACCCCATCTTCAGTGTCACTTTCTTACTGCTTGCCTTCACAAAGAAATGTCTTGGAAAAAATAGTCTCTGCATATTTGCCTCCCCTCCCCTTTATGCTGAAGCTTATTTTCCTTGATTGCATGAAAATTGTTCTTTAGGTCCTTAAATTCAGAATCTTAAAAAAAAAAATCAGTCTTTATTGAGAGTACTTTTTTGTAGCTTTTGACCCATTGAAGCACTCTTTCCTTCTGGAGATAATTCTTTTTTTTTTTAATTTTTTTTAAATTTTTTATTGTTATGTTAATCACCATATATTACATCATTAGTTTTTGATGCAGTGTTCCATGATTCATTGTTTGTTCATAACACCCAGTGCTCCATGCAGAACGTGCCCTCCTCAATACCCATCACCAGGCTAACCCATCCCCCCACCCCCCTCCCCTCTAGAACCCTCAGTTTGTTTTTCAGAGTCCATCATCTCTCATGGTTCGTCTCCCCCTCTGACATACTCCCCTTTTCTTCCTCTCCTGTTATCTTCTTCTTTTTCTTTTTTCTTAAAATATGTTGCGTTATTTGTTTCAGAAGTACAGATCTGTGATTCAACAGTCTTGCACAATTCACAGCACTCACCGTAGCACATACCCTCCCCAATGTCTATCACCCAGCCACCCCATCCCTCCCACCCCAACCACTCCAGTAACACTCAGTTTGTTTCCTGAGATTAAGAATTCCTCATATCAGTGAGGTCATGTGATACATGTCTTTCTCTGATTGACTTATTTCACTCAGCATAACACCCTCCAGTTCCATCCACGTCGTTGCAAATGGCAAGATCTCATTCCTTTTGATGGCTGCATAATATTCCATTGTGTATATATACCACATCTTCTTTATCCATTCATCTGTCGATGGGCATCTTGGCTCTTTCCACAGTTTGGCTATTGTGGACATTGCTGCTATAAACATTGGGGTACACGTACCCCTTCGGGTCCCTACATTTGTATCTTTGTGGTAAATACCCAGTAGTGCAATTGCTGGATCGAACGGTAGCTCTAATTTCAACTGTTTGAGGAACCTCCATACTGTTTTCCAGAGGGGTTGCACCAGCTTGCATTCCCACCAACAGTGTAGAAGGGTTCCCCTTCCTTCTGGAGATAATTCTTAGCTGTTGGGCTTCCTTTCTTCTCTGAGTTTCTGTGTCAAACTGGGCATTTGTTATGGTAAATTCACAGCTTTTCTTTTTTCTGCATTACAAGGAATTCCCACCCTTGGCCCTCTAGTCTTCTCACTCAAAACACCCCCTTGGTTCTAAATGACTTCATTCACAACCATAGACTACACAACTTAGCTTCATGCTCATAAACTAACCATCTTAGAGATCTACATTCAGTCCCAACAAGCATACTAAATGTAACTTTTTCCAAACTGTACTCATTATCTCTCCCCATTTGCTAATTTATTTGTCCTTTTTTGCTATTGAACTAGAAATTTCTTCATATATTACAAATAATAAAAAGAATACTTGTCAGTTATATATGTTGCAAATACCTTTTGATTCTTTTTTTAAAAGTGAATGGAAGATATAAATTGTAATGTAGGTGACTTTATCAATCTTTTCTTATACAATAATGATTTTTATATTTTGCTCTAAAAATTCTTCTGTACTATCATAAAAATCTTATTTTATTCATAAATATTTAAATATTGGTTTTAATATTAAAGTCATTTTTTAATCTGGAATTTAATTTGGAGTATGGGGTAAAGTGAAGATTCATTTCATGTTTTCCCTGTGACCAGTTTCCTATCACTATTTATTGAGGAAATCTACTTTCTGTAGGTAAGCAGTGCCACTGCTGTAATTAATAATGTCTTTCTGTTCCATGAGTCAATTTGTCAATATGCCAATAACACAATATGTTAATTATGATAGATTCATAACCTTTTGCTATTAGATTATCTTAGTCATCCTTAAATCTTTGTTCATTTATATGCAGTTTTAATCAACCTTTCATTTTCTACCAAAAACCCTTCTAGGATTTTCACCAGAATTGCATTGACCTACAAATCAATATTGGAAAGACTAACATCTTTACAGAAGGATTCGTCTTTTCAATTTCTTCCAACAGCATTTTTTTTCCTACAAGTTCTTGCACATATTTTGTTAGATTTATTTATGTTTTTATTTATTTTTTTATTTATGTTTTAAATTTCATTTTATTGTGGTAAGAACACTTACCATATATTCTTAAAAATTCTTAGAAATTCTTAAAAATTATTAGTTACTAATCAAAGGTTATAAAGTTTCAGTTAAGCAAGATGAAGAAGTTCTACAGATATGCAGTGCAATATCGTATGTACACTCAATAAAATATATTGTTAGGTTTATTTTTAACTAATTTATACTTTCTATTTTAAGAAGTATTATTTTAAAAATAAAATTAGGTATTCTACTTGTTGCTGACGTAGAATTACATGTGTACAAATACAAGTAGTATTTTTACTTATTAATGTCAACTAATAATCTTGCTAAACTCTTATTATTTCTGATTGTATATTTGTAAATGTTTTTGAATTATGTATGAGGAAAATTCTATTACATATAAATAATAAAATTGTATGCATTCTTTCTAAATTCATAACATTTGTTTTCATTTCTTTTCTTTTTGCACAGGTGAGGACCTTTCATTACGGTGTTGAGTAAAAGTAATCTTCTTTCTACTCCCAAAGGAAATATTTCTGACATTTTATCTTGAAAAACATCATTTTCAAAAATGTTATCTACATTATCTATAAAAAGTATTTTTTAGAAAACATTTTAGTTGTTTATTTCTGTATTGCTAAGATCATTTCTTAATAACAAATAGATGATAAATTTAATCAAATGTTTTGTCTACCTCTATTTATTAAAATCATAAATTGTACTCCATCAATCTATTAATGTCATTGGATTCAGTTGGCCAATATTTCCTATAGAGATTATTCTGAAATTTTTTCTCATAATATCCTTTATTAGTTAAATTTGGGAACTATTCCCTGTTCTATTCTCTATAATAGTTTTTGTATAAGGCTGAACTGATCTTAGACATTTACAGAATTTGTCTACAAAATAACTGCCGATTTTTTATTCTTTTCTTATCTTTTATTTAAGTAATTTCTAACTCCATCTTTTTCACGTTTCTGATTTAAAACTTATTACCATAGTTTTTTGTTTGTTTTACCATACTTTTTATTTTTTGCTACCTACCCCTGATATTTTGCTGGGTATATAAGAATATTATATTACTCTAATACCAATAATCACTTTCCTAACTGATATTCCATTGTTAGGTAATGTTTAATTATGTGATTTTTATTCAGTCCCACATCATAGCAATTATTATTATTAATATTTGATATAGAAAATATTTTAATATTCCCTACATGTTCAGCAGTTCCTTTGTTCACCTTTGCATTCTTTTTTGAATATCAACCATTCTTTCAAGATCTTTCTTTTCTTTAGGAATTTCCTTTAGAAATTTCCTTAAAGTAGTATTATAGTTAACAAACGTTCTCAGTTTACTGAAAATATATTTATTAAGCCCTTGTTCTTGAAAGATTGTTAGTTATACAATACCATTTTTACTGTTTCCTTGAGACATTTTGAAGTTTTTTGTTTAAAGATTTTATTTATTTATTTGATAGAGAGAGAGCACAAGCAGGGGAAGGGGCAGAGGGAGAAGCAGGCTCCCCGCTGAGCAGGGAGCCCAATGTGGGACTTGATCCCAGGACCCTGGGATCAGGACCTGAGTCAAAGGCAGACACTTAAGTGACTGAGCCACCCAGGTGCCCCCACTTTGAAGTTTGTTTTTTTTTAAGATTTTATTTATTTATTTGAGAGAGAGAGAGAGAATGAGAGATGGAGAGCACCAGAGGGAAGAGGGTCAGAGGGAGAAGCAGACTCCCTGCTGAGCAGGGAGCCTGATGTGGGACTCCATCCTGGGACTCCAGGATCATGACCTGAGCCGAAGGCAGTCGCTTAACCAACTGAGCCACCCAGGCGCCCCCCACTTTGAAGTTTTGATTCCAGCTTCTTGTGGCTGCTATTGCTCCTGATATGAAACCTGTTGTTAGTTTAACTGATATAGGTGATTTGCCTTTCCTCTCTAACCGATAATACCACTATTGTGAACTACCCACTGAATGAGGAAACTGTATCAGCAGGGGCTGTAGAATAACCAGCTGTGAGAAGAAACAATTGGCTAAAAGGCCACAAGCTGGATGGAGCTCGGTCTCCCATACCAGGGAAATGAGCAGTAGGGGAACCTCGATATGGCCTCTGAATAAAATTCATATAATGCTGGAGAACTAGCCATGCATAGGTCCCTTATGACCAGACAAGACCTCATAGCAACAAAAAAGAGAGGGTCACCTTGCCATTGACTTCCCATTAGTGAACCAGTGCCTTCCTCTCCATTCCTTCTAGGCTATCACTAGGTAGGAAGAATTGAAAGATTAAAAAAGAAGAAAGTATACAAAAAACTAAACCTTGCCTTTTCCCAGTCCCTACACTTAGATGGACACCCCATCTACTAGAGTCACCTGCTCCAGCCTGCACTGAGAGAAGGCCAGGAAAAGAACTGCATATAGATTGTGAGATTTAAATATTGAAAAGAAAAAACGGAGCCTTGTGGGAGCATAAGGGTGGCATTTCCAGTTTTTATCCAAAAAAATGGTCCAACAGCAACTGGGATGATGAAAATCAGAAACATACTGCTAGTTTTGCTTATAAAACTACCAGATTCATTTTCAGTAAAATTAAGGAAGCACTAAAACCCACCCCACCAAAAAGTTAGAGGGAGGGCTACCTAAAGCAGAGAAGATCAGTAGAGATGTGTGTGGAAGAGGCTATGACACAGATCTCAAGAAGGGCCAGTCACATACACTTCCCGACTAGAAAGACATCTCCAGAACAAAATGTGCATCATATGCACACAGTGCTATTTTTCATATGTCTACCCAGTTATTCCCAAAGGTTTTATTGAATTGTTATCTTTTCTTCATTCAAAGGAAATGCCATCTTTTTCATATATGACATTCCCATATGAAAGTGAATCAATTTGTAGATTATATAGTTTGTCTTAATGTACTATCTGGGTAGTTTTAATTTATGTAGCTTTATTATATATTTTATAATTTAGTATGATAAGTCCTCCTTAATTATGGTTCTTTCTCAGAATTTTCCTGGTTATTCTTTCTTATGTCTCTTGGCTAATGGTAATAATTTATCTCTCTATATCTATATTAAGTGATAGTAGTGACAACAGCAATCTTTTCTTTAGTGAAATTATTTATACCATTTCTCTATTAAGCAGGATTCTGGCTAATGAGTTCAGTAAAGCAAGTGTAATTTATAACAAATTCTAAAAAATCATTAAAATATATGAAAGGAAAACTATTTGGATACATATGCAAAAAATCCAGGAATGTAAATCTATTTTATCATGTTGAAGAAATGTTTGTTCAGACCTATGTTAACTGAGCATTTCTACTGAGAATAAATGTTGAATTTTATTAAATGTCTTTTTAGCATCTATGGAAAGAATACTGATTTTTCTTCTGAAATCCATTAATATGATAAAATATATTAATAGCTTTCCTATTATTGCACTATCTTTGACTTTCTGCAATAAAAACCATTTAATTATGGACTAATATCTTTTCATATGCTACTGGATTCTTTATGACTTATAACTACATTTATTTATTTACATTATTGGATATTTTGCATAGATGTGCAAGATAGTTTTTCCTTTATATATTTTAATCAACTCTCAGGATTTTGTTATCAAGCTTAGGTTTGTTTTACTAAAAATATTTTTAGCATGTTTATTATTGTCTAATTCCTGAAACAACGTAAATAGCATTAGAAATTCTGTTATTTATAGATGTGATGGTTTTCTTGGGAAACCACATGGCCACATGCTCTTACTGGAGAGATCTCTTTTGCAAGTTTAATATTCAGAATAATTAACAGTCTATTCAGCTATGCCAAAGAGTAACAGCTGGGTATCTGCACTGCTGTGATCTTCAGCAACTTTTTTCTCCCCTATTATATTCTGTTTATATTTCTATCTCTTTGGGAATTAGTTTTCATTAATTATATGTTTCTATAAAATTACTAGTTTCATCCAATGTTTATATATATATTTGCATATACTTGAGCAAAATATTAGTGGAAAAAATAAAACTATTGCATAGCTAAAAGTTAGAAGCATCTCTGGAGTGAATACACACTGTTCATAACACAGCAAGGGCCATAAAGGGTAGACATGGGAAAGGCAAGTAAAATGATGTGGCAACAAAGAGTTTAAAGAGATTAAAAAGAAAAATGAAAGATCTAGAAATCAGGCAAAGAAGATCCAACAAATGAATGTTACTAAAACACATTAACCTCAGGAACACTACACTTAAAAATTACTGAGAAGCTCAAAGAGCTTTTATTTATGTTCGTTATATGTAGCTATGTTCACCATATTAGAAATTAAATCTGAAACTTTAAAATTTACTTATTCAAAAATTAGATATAAACTCATACAATTTTCAGATAAATAACACAATTTTATGAACATTAATTAATTTTCCAAAAATGAAAGTAGTGAGTGGAATAGCATATTGTTCTACACTTTTGTAAATCTCAATAATTGAATAATTGTTTTGAGTTCAATCTCTTGCAATTAGTCATTTCAGTTGAAGTATATGAATAAAATATGGCCTCAGAAAGATAAGTACTTGCAAAATGTAGGGATATTTTAAAAGTTTTTTCAGATAATTGTGAAAAATCTATGATACTACATCAAAATTTGACAAATGATAGCTTCTTTTGCCAATTTCTTTCATGATGCATCTTCTAGAGGGCCAAGATTTAATAAAAGTAATATTTTCCCCCTGTTTTATCAGTAACATTGTAAATAAAATTACTTTCTTTTTCCCACTACAAGGAAAGAATATATGAATTACTAATATAGTTTGGTACCACTGCTTTGGTTCATGCTAAGGCTCCAGCACTTTTATCCACCATTATCTTGGTACCATCAGGGCAAATGTCAACCTAGTAAAAAAGGCAAATAAGATCTTGATATTATTATGAGATGGTTTTAAACTAAAAACCCCCTTGAAAGGGTCTTGGAAATTTCCTCCACTGACAATCCACGAACACACTTTGAGAAACACTTCAATACAAACAAAATGGGGCCTGCAAAATATTGTCAGGAGTATTGGTAAAAAAAAAATATTGTTAATAATTTCAGAAATAAAATGGTTCCACTTGTTATATGTTTACTTGAATTCATTAACTCTTCCATTCCCTCTGTCATGGATGTTCAGGTCACCTCATACATTGCTTGGCTATGTCATAGATCTAGTGGTTTCTTATTTTTAGAGTTTCTTCACTTCAACATTTGCCTAATCATTTTGGGCTGATTAATATCCCACATAATATATCTGGCCAACGGTTGGAAACTTCCATGGCCTATAGTCAAGATCTGATACATTCTAACTCAACCAACCATCCCAACCCTTTCCTCTCTATGACCCTCTCCCCCACTCCATTCACATAGTTTTTGTTCAACATGTAGGGCTCTCTGTTTGCTAAAAAAATTTGTTTGTTTCTACATTTGTGCCTATTGGTAATATTTTCTTAGCTATGGATATTTGATAAATTTATCAAATTCCTCCACATGTGTCAACTATTAGATTAAATGGTATATTCTAATATTAATTTCAACGGTGGCATCTTAAAATATCTTACAGAGTGGAGAAAAGGAACCCTCCTTGGGGAAGGAGCATGCTTTTAAATTGAGATCTAGAGGGTCAGTGGGAGACATTGTTGGAAGGATGTAATAATGGAACAAAAAGAGGACAAAACTAAGACCATTAACTTCATGCTATATTTTATTTGACTACAATGTGTTGATTTAATATGTTCTCCTTTTTAAAAAGATATTAATGTAGGGGTGCCTGGGTGGTAGAGTTGGTTGAGCATCTGACTCTTGGTTTTGGCTCAGGTCATGATCTCAGGGTCGTGAAATCAAGTCCCAAATCAGAGTCTGCTTGAGTTTCTCTCTCTCTTTTTCCCTCTGCACCCCCCCAACACACTCTCTCTTACACTATCTCTGTCCCTCTCAATTAAATAAATAAATCTTTAAAATAAAAAGATATTAATGTAAAAACCTTCTGATTTTTAAATTAGTTGAATTAGTTGAAAAACAATTCAAAAGTAATTTTAACATTCTGCAGAGCAGATTTCAGCATTTCCTCTTAGAAAGAATGAACCAAAGAAATGGGGTTTTCCAAGGGCACGATAGTTCCTTTCATCTTTCAATAGTTTTTTCAAATCTTCCCATGCATTTCAGCTGCTACTTGACTACTTTCCCTGATATCCTTTTTCCTCTTCATAGAACCTTAACTTCCATCAAATAAATAATAAGCACTTGATATGTTGAAAATATGGTGAGAAAGGAATCAATACTAGATTGTACATAGATATTAGTTCAGTATAATCTTATGTCTATGTCTCAGCATCATTGGACATTTCAACATTATTAATATTTCTTTTTACCTTTGTATTGCTACATCTGGACAACCTTATCTAAATATGTGTTACCTCTGAATTTAGATCTACTACATCAAAATAAATTATAGCAAATTTAGGGAGAAACCTAGGAAATTATATTTAAATGTAAATATAAAATTATATTTAAATGTAAAATAATGCTAAAAATGCAGTTTAGGCACTATATATATATAATGCCTATATGCCTATATATATATATATATACATATATATATATATACACACACACACACAGTAACTTAGGTCCTCCATTTCAACATAAACCACTAACTAAGAAGAAATTTCAAGAGTACTTAATAACAACCATTTTTCATCCTTACATTGGAACTATCTTAAAAAATTTAAGCCTTGGGGCACCTGGGTGGCTCAGTCATTAAGCGTCTGACTTCGGCTCAGGTCATGATCCCAGGGTCCTGGGATCAAGCCCCGCATCAGGCTCCCTGCTAGGTGGGAAGCCTGCTTCTCCCTCTCTCACTCCCCCTCCTTGTGTTCCCTCTCTTGCTATGTCTCTGTCTGTCAAATAAATAAATAAAATCTTTAAAAAAATAATAAAAATAAAAAAATAAAAATTTAAGCCTTGAGTTTTCTTTTTTTTACATGTCAGTTAATGATAAATTATGGGCTAATAACCCAACCTCATACCAGAATATTACTATTTATGATAAACCAAAGTACTGTATTTCATGATGAGTCTGGAGCAAAGTATCTGCAGTATATTCCCAATAACCTGGGCATAAAAGATACATCAATATAAGACCAAAATTCAGACCATCAGGTATGAGAAATGTATCTTTTTGTGAGCTAGTCTCTGCAGGTAGGGCTAATTAACTAGCTTTGCAAAAAAATGTAAGAAAACACAAAAGGATATTTTGGGAAGGAACATTAATAATTAGTATTAATAGAAATAAAATCCTCAAGTTTGAAAAAAAAGACTGATTGAAAGAAAGTGGTAAAATTTGCAATTTCTTAGATCCTATAAAATAAAAAAATAACTAAGTAATAAAGACCCTGGGGATGTGTGTAAGACACATAAAGAGGCACTCTTCAGGTGTGTAAACCCAGTCACAGCACACATTACCTTTGGGTTTTACAGTCAGCTGGACAGATGCTTTTTTCACTCCCAATGGACTTACTGCCTGACATTCATATTGGCCTTGGTCATGATGTGCTGCATGGTCAATTCTCAAAGTTCCAGAGGAGAAAACTGTATGCAGACCTTCCTGAGGGAACTGCCCTCCTGCAAAGAGGGAAAGAAAATACTTTGTATGGCATTGTTATGGCTCAAAAAGCTGAAAACTATTACTGTGTGATCTTCTGGGGGTGGGTAAAAGTTGGGATCTCTCTGGAAATCCTCCATGTCACAATACTGGGACCGCTCCTCCTAACGCTGCATCTGGGAAATGGGGCACACCCCTTGACCAGCCCCCTGCAGGAGAACTGGTCAGCTCCCTTAATGATTTCCTCCACCTTCATGTTTGCCCCCTCAGTTTTATTTTCCATAGTTAGAGTGCAAATTTCAAAATTAACCTTATTCCAACATTACCCTTGCTTCCTATTACTCTTAGAACAAGCTATAAAATGCCTAAGGGGGCATGCAAGGCATTGCACAGGCTAACCAACCACACCTACTTCTATAGCCTCATCACTCCCACTTTTTACTTAATGGAGTGCAAACAAGGCAAAATTTGGATAGAATTGTTTTTGCATTTTTTATTTTTAATAACAGTTTTTATTCCTAGATTACCCCCAAAATGATTACTAAATACAATTTTCAAATATCTTTATCACATTTGTCACATGTATGCAATATTTGTAATATAAAAACATTATGGAATTACAACATTTAAGGTGCTGAGACAGAATCTCGATAATGGTGGTTTTTGTGACACTCAGGTTGCTAATCCTCACAGTTATACCCACCCAGCCAACATTGCACTTTATCACCTCTGAGTTTATACTGAGTTTACACTCCTTGTGGCCATTAACAAGTTAATGGATTGTCATTCTCAAGTATTTCAGTAACAATATGTTACCATCAAAAGTAAATAGTTAACCTTTATTGTTAACAAAAAAATGATAAATAAAAAATGGACAATAAATTTTAAAATAAATAATAAATTTTTAAAAATGATTTGCCTTTGTAAATAGTTAACCTTATTGACCATGTACACAAATGAGCCAAATACTCTTCTAAATATTTATGTGTATACATTCAAAATAATCCCCAAATCACTCCCAGCATATAAAGAAACTCCAGTAAAACCACAGTTAACTTACTTGCCCAAGGTCATGAAACTAGTAAATGAAGGAGGGAAATGTGAATCTTGGCTTTCCAGCTTCAAAGTTCACCTCCTACCCACTCTACTCTTACAAAGATGAGAGCAAAAATTTTAGCCAGAAGACGTTCACAATTTTGATGTGTTTAGAATTTAACCTAGTTACCTGAACTAATATAAAAGTTAGCAATTCCAAGACCAGAGAAATCTTAGAGGAGCTCTCTTCTCAGAATGTAGACCTTAATCTCTAACACCCCAGGGATCACTGGAAGTGCCCAGCCTCTCAGGTGCACCCCGCATCCCCCTCAACACTTAAAAGAGAGCAGCTCTCTGGGCACCTGGATGGCTCAGTCAGTTAAGCCAGCAACTCTTGGTTTTGGCTCAGGTCATGATCTCATGAGTTGGTGAGATCCAGTCCATGTGGGGCTCCATGCTCAGCAGGGAGTCTGCTTAAAGATTCTCTCCCTCTGTCCCTCCACTCACTCATGCTCTCTTACACACTCTCTCTCACAAATAAATATTTATTTATTAATTAATAAGTTAATATTTATTTTATACTTATTAATAAAAATACTTAAAAATAAATAAAAATAAACTTAATATACTTATAAATAAATGTTATATTTATAAATAAATATTATTAATAATAAATAAATAAATATTTATTTGAGAGAGCGTGCACAAGTGGGTGGAGGGGCAGAGGGAGAGGGAAAAGCAGACTCCCCACTGAGCAGGGAGCCTGAGATGGGGCTTGATCCCAGGACCCTGGGATAATGACCTAAGCCTAAGGCAGATACTTAATCTCCTGAGCCACCCAAGCGCCCCACACCCCCACCAAAAGTAGCTCTCTTTTATCCACTGAACATGCTAGAGTTTTACTTATAGTTGGTTTCACTGCACTTACAATTACACTTTGTACAAAAAGAGAACTCTGCCACTTTAAAAAATATTTAAAACCACTAACTGTCCAATAATTTTATTTTAAAAATCAAGAAACTAAGACACCTGGGTGGGTCGGTCAGTTAAGTGCCTGCCTCCAGCTCAGGTCATGATCCCAGGGTCCTGGGATCGAGTTCCACATCGGGCTCCTTGCTCAGCAGGGAGTCTGCTTCTCCCTCTGCCTGCCACACCCCCTGCTTGTGCTCTCTCTCTCTCTGACAAATAAATAAAAAAATCTTTTAAAATAATAAATAAATAAATAAATAAATCTCAAGAAACTGAACAAACTGGTAGTTGCCAGAGAGAAGAGGTGTGGGAGAATGAATGAATTAAAAAAAAAAATAGATGAAGAAACTGAGTCTCAGAGAGATTATCTGAGGAAGGCCACATATTCAAATGTTGAAACTTAACATATAACAGAAATTATGATGACATATTTAATTCAAAGATTACATTTTCTGTGATGTTTTCATGTCCATAATATACCTATGATAATTAATTTAAACTGTTTTTTATCCTGTCATAATAAAGAAGGTATTTATCTCTTTTCACAATCACTTGTCCATATGCTAATACCTGCTTTGGTCCAGGCAATTATTGGAGGTGGGTTGCCTTCAGCTTCACAGAAAAATTCTACAGTATGTCCTTCTAGCACCACTTGATCCTTGGGGATTATTGTGAATTGCGGAGGAGCTAAAGAGAATGAAAAATTATATCAAAATTAAAAATTACTCTAAAAATTGTTAATAGTAAAGGAAAAAAGGAAATATGTTTAAATATGTTGCTTAATTAGAATTTGTTTCCAATTATTTACACAAAATCTATTAAGAATGTACAGGTGCTTGTGTATGTTTGTGCCTGCTTGCAAAGAAACCAAAAATATACATAGCTGGTTTGCAAAGCAGAAAAGTAGTAGTTAGTAAGAAGGAATTATTTCTAAACCTTATGGAGTCTGCTTCATATGTTATTTACTAACTGCAATAGACATATATAAAACTACAAATTGTATTTGAACCATTCACAAAATTGTTTCCTCCAAACTTTCATACACATCATAAAATTTGCTACAAGTTACTTTGTTAATTTCAGGAAAAACATGTTTCTTATAACACGTGCTATGATACCTTTTAAAAACTCACATTTAGGTCAAGATTTCCAAACCTACAGATCTTTTACAGTTGAATTTGTTTAAATAGTAAATAGCTAATAGATGCATATACAGTTATGCAGTCTATTCATGACTCTTCTATTAATATGAAAAAGAAATCTATATAACTATTTAAGGGCACAATGATCTCCAATAATACCTAAGTGATGACATTTCCCAAACAACTTTATGAGATGACCTGACCTCTTCTCCTTGCTGTTGGATCTTTGTACTTACCCCTTGTTGCTCTTCCTCACCATCTGGATTTACAAGAATCATGATAAAATAAATAATATTTGGCAAACTGTATTTGTTTCAGCTTTCACATTGTGTTTAAGTAATAAAGACTTTTAAAAGTCTTCAATTCTAAGTAAGGCACTAGGCTAAACAGTGGTAAAAGATAAATTATAAGGTCATAAAATTCATGAAAGCCCTCAGGAATGCCTGCAAGATATTTGTAATAGAGTCTTAGGAAAGTCAGGGTGGAAAATATCCCACAGATCAGTAGGCTCAGGCTCCATGTTCCACAGATGAAGAAATTCGGGCTGGGGGAGGTTGAACTGAATAACTCTCAGAGATACAATGAGAATTTAGGCCACTCAACCCCCAGCATGATGTTCTTTCTGGAACATTACACGAACTTTTTAAATTGCTAGGAACAACTTTAACATATTTCTATGTTAAAAAATGGATTCATGACACAGTAGAAGAGCTATAAAGCAAAAGTAGGTAGTAGTTATGGGAAGTCATTTAGTCAAGGCACAACTGTTGGGAAATTTGACTTCAACTTTTTAATAGTAACTAAAACACAACTAGTCATGTCTGGCATTGTTATATTTCATATGTAGCTTTGTTATATTTTATATGTTTTCATAGAAAAATTATATTTTTAATCCAAGACTACATCCTACCAAAAAATAGGAAAGACATTTTACATTTTTTCCTAGCAGTAAAATGACCAATTTGCTAGATCAATGGAGAAATTTTGATCTAATGGGAAGAAAACCCAGAAGAGCTAAACATCACAAAGGCAGGTAGTGTAAGCTGGAGGAATTCAACAGAAATAATGAGTAGACATTTCTGGGCCTTTCACTTACAATGGTGGCCATCAGTCCCACCTCCAATACTAACACACCACATGCTTAGATGAAGCGTTTTGCCATTTTATTAAAATCCACCCTTCTGGTGGATTTTACAAAACCCATGACTGTGATGCCTCATACAAAAAAGCATTTTTATTTACATCGTTGGTAACTATAGGCCCTTACATATAAGTGCCTCGTGCTGTGATTCACACCGTTCATTGAAGCTGTTTCTTTTTCATTTTATCATTTGTTCAGGCAGTGTAGAGAAGGAAATTAATTTGTGGGGAGTTGTGTTCTTGGCTTAAATGGACATTAAAAGAATGAAAGAAAATTGATAGAACATCTGTTAAGATGACACAGAAAGGGTACATCTTAAAATATTTAGTCTATGCACTAGGCAAGTAAAAGAAGCCTCTTTTATAAATGTATCAAATGATTAATGGACCACATCAAGACCAATTAAAAATCTCGACACATAGACTTACAAGTAACCCAACTACACAGTTGCAAGGGACAAAAGATAATCAGGTGGCAATTTCAGTGCAAACTACCTAGTAAAAAGAAATCGTTAGTGCATTGTGGTATGAGAAATGAACAGCACCATAAATGTCAGAGTTCAGTTAGACGTGAACTGATGCAGATGAAAAAAATAGAAGTAGAAACTAAATGCAAGAAGCCGAGACACAGTAGATAAACCGGTATGAAATAAAGGAGCCTGTTGGAGTGAAATTAGGCATTATGCTTCTAAACACCAGATATTAAATATAAAATAATGCAAGCAAAAAAGACCCCAAATACTATTTCTTTGGAAGAATTTTTCAATCCTGACATATGGAAACTCTAAAAATAATGTTTGAGTCCTTTAAAAGTAATTTCCCCCAGGAGTTAACAAAGACATCAAGAAAAAATTTCATTTCTACACCTTTTTAGCTCATGGAAAATGTTTTTCATGGTATTAACATTTCTAGGGGAAACACAATTTTTTCCTTAGACATGTATGAACAGAAACAAGGAATTATTGATCTATTTCTACTTAAAGAGTTGATGTTAAGCAAAAACAATTTGGAAAACATTTACTGAATGCTGAAAACACAGGATGGATGAAGTACTATGACTTCTAGTAAGGACGATTCCTCTGCTCCCCAGAAGCCAGCATTCACAGCCCCAAAACTGCCCCAACTCCATGTTTCAAAACTGTCTTCATGGAGTGCTGGGTGGCTCAAGTCATTTAAGCAACTGCCTTTAGGTCAGGTCATGATCCCAGGGCCCTAGGAGGCTCAGGTCATGATCCCAGGGTCCTGGGAAGCTCAGATCATAACTCCAGGGTCTTGGGATGGAGCCCCACATCAGGATCCCTACTCAGAAGGGAGGCTGCTTCTCCCTCTGCCCCTCCCCCCAGCTCATTCCCTCTCTCTCTCTCACTTATTAGAAATCTTAAGAAAATAAAAATAAAAAAATAAACTGTTTTCATTCTATGTTTCCCAGGGTCTGGTTTTTTTCTTGGTAACATCTTATGCAAATATGTTATGTAAAATAACATAACTTCTTAAGTAAATTAAAATGTTCATGACTGCAGGAAGCCCTTAAAATGCATCACTGTAAATTACTGTATTCTTGTCAGCTGATGAAAACTGGTTTTGGGTATAACAGGATTTTGGCATCGTTCCAATAAGATTTATATTCTGATGTTTACTAAACCTCTTAGCCCAGGTGTAAGAGACCTGGATTTCGTCTGGTCCCAGGAATTCAGCTGGATAGGGATCAAACCGTTCTGAATACCCATGAACTCAACAGGAGATTGAAGAAAAGAATAGCAGCAACTCTCTGAACAGAAAAGCAGCCCCTTTCTAGAAGGTAGGACGTGCAAAGAAGTGAATCCAAGGCGATATTCGAGAAGATAAACAGCAGGGGAGGGGGCCTCCGTGGGCCACTTCTGGCAAGTGATAGAGCCCCGGAGCACAAAATTGGAACTTTTAGAAGTTGGCTCTGCTGAGGGACATCGCTCCAGTAGCTAAACGGGAGGTGGAACCCTCGCTGGGACAGTGTGGTCTCAGGACCCTTGGTGTCACAGAAAGACTGGGGGTGCCTGAGGGCAGCAGAGTTCCCAGGGATCAGAGCGGGGAAGCTGGCTGCAGAGACAGAGACAAGGAGTGGGCTCTCAGCTCGGGGTTGCCTATAAACCATGATCTGCGGCACAGTCGGATCTCTTCCAGCAGGGACCCAACAAGTGGCAGATCTGGGGAGACTCCCCTTCCTCCCCCAGGAGGAGTGATGCGGGAGCACACCACAGGACTCTGCTGGGTTTGGAGACTCCAAAGGGGGTCGGGTGCCAGAGATAAAAACGCTCGGTCACAGGCTGGGTGAGCAGGGAGTGCGGCCGGAGACCAGGGAGAGAGGAGTGACTGACTGCTTTTCTCTGGGGGCTGAATGAGGAGTGGGGTCCCGAGTTCTCGGCTCCTCTGGTGGGGGGACACGGGGAGGCCACCATTTTCACTCTCGTCCTCCAAATCTGTATGGAAAGCTTGCAGGGAACAAAAGCTCCCAAGAGCAAACCCGAGCAGATTACTTAGCCTGGACCAGGCAAGGGCAGGGCAATTCCAACTCCTGCAAAGACATTTGGGAACCACTGCGACAGGCCCCTCCCCCAGAAGATCAGCAAGAACAGACAGCCAAGATCAAGTTTACAGATCAATGATAACGGCAGAACTCCAGCGCTAGGGGAATACCGCACATAGAATTCATGGCTTTTTTACCATGATTCTTTAGTCTTTCAAAGTTAATATTTTTTTATCTGTCTTTTTTTTTCTATGAAAATTTCTTTTTCCCTTTTCAACCAACATCTTATCAATCCCTTTTTTAATTAAATCTTTTTTGTTTTTCATTTTTAGAGTCATATTCTAACCCTTCATAGTAGTTACCCTTATTTTTGGTATGTATGTGTGTGTATATATATATATATATATATAAGTTGTTCTCTCTTTAAAATTTTTGGATACACTTTCTTCTAACAGATCAAATATACCCTAAATCTCTAGTGTATGTCTTTGTTCTAGTCTCTTGCCTGATCACATTCACTCCCCCCTTTTTTTTAAATCCTCTTCTTTCTTTTTCCAACCAACATCTTATCAATTCCTTTTATAAAATCTTTTATAATTTTCATCTTTACAGTCATATGCCATCCTTAATAGTATTAACCCTTATTTTTGTACATATATAAGTTTTTCTTTCTTTAAAATTTGGGAGGCACTTTCTTCTAAAAGACTAAAATACACCCAAAAAGTAGTGTGTGGCACTGCTCTATGCACCAGGCTGATCATATTTGATCATATTCTGTGATTTTTTGTTTTGTTTTGTTTTTGTTTGTTTTTATATTTTTCTTTTTTCTTTCTTTCCCTTTCTTTTCCCCTGGTTTCAGGTCTCTTATGATTTGTTTAGTGTATATTTTCTGGGAACGTTATTACCCTGTTAGCATTTTAATCTCTTATTCATCTATTCTCCTCTGGACACAATGACAAGACAGGAAAAAATCACCTCAAAAAAAAGAACAAGAGGAAGTACCAACTGCCAGGGACTTAATCAATATGGACATTAGTACAGTGTCAGAACTAGAGTTCAGAATGATGATTTTAAAGATACCAGCTGGGCTTGAAAAAGCCTGGAAGATATTAGAGAAACCCTTTCTGGAGAAATAAAAGAACTAAAATCTAACCAAGTCGATATCAAAAAGGCTATTAATCAGTTGTAATCAAAAATGGAGGCTCTAACTGCTAAGATAAATGAAGCAGAAGAGAGAATTAGTGATATAGAAGACCAAATGGTGGAGAATAAAGAAGCTGAGAAAAAGAGAGATAAACAACTACTGGTTCACGAGGGCAGAATTCGAGAGATAAGCGATACAATAAGACAAAACAACGTTAGAATAATTGGGATCCCAAAAGAAGAAGAAAGAGAGAGAGGGGAAGAAGGTATATTGGAGCAAATTATAGCAGAGAACTTCCCTAATTTGGGGAAGGAAACAGTCATCAAAATCCAGGAGGGACAGAGAACCACCCTCAAAATCCATAAAAAGAGGTCAACACCCCAACATCTAATAGTAAAACTTACGAGACTCAGAGACAAAGAGAAAATCCTGAAAGCAGCTCGGGAGAAGAGATATGTCACCTACAATGGTAGAAACATTAGAGACCTGGCAGGCCAGAAAAGACTGGCATGATATATTCAGAACACTAAATGAGAAAAATATGCAGCCAAGAATACTATATCCAGCTAGGCTGTCACTGAAAATAGAAGGAGAGATAAAAAGCTTCCCAGACAAACAAAAACAAAAGGAATTTGCAAACACGAAACCAGCCCTACAAGAAATATTGAAAGGGGTCCTCTAAGCAAAGAGAGAGCCTAAAAGCAACAAAGACCAGAAAAGAACAGAGACAATATACAGTAACAGTCACCTTACAGGCAATACAATGGCACTAAATTCATACCTTTCAATAGTAACCCTGAATGTAAATGGGCTAAATGCCCCATTCAAAAGACACAGGCTATCAGATTGGATTAAAAAAAAAAAAAGACCATTGATATGTTGTCTTCAAGAGACTCATTTTAGACCCAAAGACACCCCCAGATTGAAAGTGAAGGGGTGGAAAACCATTTACCATTCTAAAGGATACCAAAAGAAAGCTGATGTGGCAATCCTTATATCAGACAAATTAGATTTTAAACCAAAGACTGTAATAAGAGGTGAGGAAGGACATTATATCATACCTAATAGGGCTATCCAACAAGAAGATCTAACAATTGTAAATATCTATGCCCCTAACATGGGAGCAGCCTTATTAATATAAGGCTATTAATAACAAAAGCAAAGAAACACATCAACAACAAGACAGTACTAGTGGGGGACTTTAACACCCCCCTGACTGAAATGGACAGATCATCTAAGCAAAAGATCAACAAGGAAATAAAGACTTTAAATGACACACTGGACCAAATGGACTTCACAGACATATTCAGAACATTCCATCCCAAAGCAACGGAATACACATTCTTCTCTAGTGCCCATGGAACATTCTCCAGAATGGATCACATCCTAGGTCACAAATCAGGTCTCAACCCATACCAAAAGTTGGGATCATTCCCTGCATATTTTCAGACAACAAGCTTTAAAACTGGAACTCAATCACAAGAGGAAAGTTGGAAAGAACTCAAATAAATGGAGGCTAAAGAGCATCCTACTAAAGAATGAATGGGTCAACCAGGAAATTAAGAATTTAAAATATTCGTGGAAACAAATAATAATGAAAATATAACTGTTCCAAATCTTTGGGATGCAGCAAAGGCAGTCCTGAGAGGAAAGTATATAGCAATACCAGCTTTTCTCAAGAAACAAGAAAGGTCTCAAATACACAACATAACCCTACACCTAAAAGAGCTGGAGAAAGAACAGCAAATAAAGCCTAAACCCAAAGGAAAAGAGAAATAATAAAGATCAGAGCAGAAATCAATGAAATAGAAAACAAAAGAACAGTAGAACAGATCAATGAAACAAGGATCTGGTTCTTTGAAAGAATTAGCAAGATTGAAAAAGCCCTGGCCAGACTTATCAAAAAGAAAAGAGAAATGACCCAAATCAACAAAATCATGAAAAAGAGGAGAGATCACAACCAACACCAAAGAAATACAAACAATTATAAGAACATATTATGAGCAACTATATGCCAGCAAATTAGATAATCTGGAAATGGATGCATTCCTAGAGATGTGTCAACTACAAAACTGAACCAGGAAGAAATAGAAAACCTGAACAGACCTATAACCACTAAGGACATTGAAGCAGTCATCAAAAATCTAACAAACAAAAGCCCAGGGCCAGATGGCTTCCCAGGGAAATTCTACTGAACATTTAAAGAAGAATTAATACCTATTCTTCTGAAACTTTTCCAAAAAATAGAAATGGAAAGAAAACTTCCAGACTCGTTTTATGAGGCCACCATTACCTTGATCCCAAAACCAGACAAAGACCCCATCAAAAAGGAGAATTACAGACCAATATCCCTCATGAACATGGATGCAAAAATTCTCACCAAAATACTAGCCAATAGGATCCAACACTACATTAAAAGGATTATTCACCACAACCAAGTGGGATTTATCCCTGGGCTGCAAGGCTGGTTCAACATCCGCAAATCAATCAATGAGATACAATACATTAATAAAAGAAAGAACAAGAACCATATGATCCTCTCAATTGATGCAGAAAAAGCATTTGACAAAGTACAGCATCCTTTCTGGATCAAAACTCTTCAGCGTATAGGGATAGAGGGAACATACCTCAATAACATAAAAGCCATCTAGGATAAACCCACAGCGAATATCATTCTCAATGGGGAAAAACTGAGAGCTTTCCCCCTAAGGTCAGGAACATGGCAGGGATGTCCACTATCAATACTGTTATTTATCATAGTATTAGAAGTCCTAGCCACAGCAATCAGACAACAAAAAGAAATAGAAGGCATCCAAATCAGCAAAGAAGTCAAACTCTCACTCTTTGCCAATGATATGATACTTTATGTGGAAAACCCAAAAGACTCCACCCCAAAACTGTACTAGAACTCATACAGGAATTCAGTAAAGTGGCTGGATATAAAATCAATGTACAGAAATCAGTGGCATTCCTATACACCAACAACAAGACACAAGAAAGAGAAATTAAGGAGTCGATCCCATTTACAATTGCACCCAAAACCGTAAGATACCTAGGAATAACTCTAACCAAAGAGGAAAAGAATCTGTACTCAGAAAACTATAAAATACTCATGAAAGAAATTGAGGAAGACACAAAGAAATGCAAAAATGTTTCATGCTCATGGATTGGAAGAACAAATATTGTGAAGCTATCAATGCTACCTAGAGCAATCTACACATTCAATGCAATCCCCATTAAATACCATCCGTTTTTTACAAAGAAATGGGACAAATAATCCTAAAATTTGTATGGAACCAGAAAAGACCTAGAATAGCCAGAGGAATGTTGAAAAAGAAAAGCAAAGTTGGCAGCATCACAATTCCGGACTTCAAGCTCCATTACAAAGCTGTAATCATCAAGACAGTATGGTAATGGCATAAAAACAGACACATGGATCAATGGAACAGAATAGAGAGCCCAGAAATGGACCCTCAACTTTATGGTCAACTAATCTTCGACAAAACAGGAAAGAATGTCCAATGGAAAAAAGACAGTCTCTTCAACAAATAGTGTTGGGAAAATTGGACAGCCACTTGCAGAAGAATGAAACTGGACCATTTCCTTACACCACACACAAATATAGACTCAAAATGGATGAAAGACCTCAGTGTGATACAGGAGTCCATCAACATCCTAAAGGAGAACACAGGCAGCAACCTCTTCGACCTCAGCTGCAGCAACTTCTTCCTAGAAACATCACCAAAGGCAAGGGAAGCAAGGGCAAAAATGAACTATTGGGACCTCATCAAGATAAAAAGCTTTTGCACAGCAAAAGAAATAGTCAACAAAACCAAAAGATAGCCAACAGAATGGGAGAAGATATTTGCAAGTGACATATCAGATAAAGGGCTAGTATCCAATATATATAAAGAACTTCTTAAACTCAACACCCAAAGAACAAATGATCCAATCAAGAAATAGGCAGAAGACTTGAACAGACATTTCTGCAAAGAAGACATCCAAATGGCCAAAAGACACATGAAAAAGTGCTGAACATCGCTTGGCATCAGGGAAATCCAAATGAAAACCTCAATGAGATATCACCTCACACCAGTCAGAATGGCTAAAATTAACAAGTCAGGAAACGACAGATGTTGACGGGGATGTGGAGAAAGGGGAACCCTCCTACACTGTTGGTGGAAATGCAAACTAGTGCAGCCACTCCTGAAAACAGTATGGAGGTTCTTCAAAAAGTTGAAAATAGAGCTAGCACATGACCTAGCAATTGCACTACTGGGTATTTACCCCAAAGAAACAAAGGTAGGGATCCAAAGGGGTATGTTCACCCTGATGTTTATAGCAGCAATGTCCACAGTAGCCAAACTGTGGAAAGAGCCAAGATGTCCATCAACAGATGAACGAATAAAGAAGAGGTGGTATATATATATTCCATTGTATATATATATATATATATATATATACAATGGAATATTATGCAGCCATCAAAAGGAGTGAAATCTTGCCATTTGCAACGATGTGGATAGAACTGGAGAGTGTTATGCTGAGTGAAATAAGTCAATCAGAGAAAGACATGTACCATATGACCTCACTGATATGAGGAATTCTTAATCTCAGGAAACAAACTGAGGGCTGCTGGAGAAGTGGGGGGTGGGAGGAATGGGGCGGCTGGGTGAAAGACATTGAGGAAGGTATGTGCTATGGTGAGCGCTGTGAATTGTGCAAGACTGTTGAATCACAGATATGTACCTCTGAAATAAATAATACATTGTATGTTTAAAAAAAAAGAAGAAGAACGAGATAGCAGGTGGGGAAATCAGAGAGACATGAGAGACAATGGACTCTGATAAACTGAGGGTTCTAGAGGGGTGGGGGTTGGGAGGATGGGTTAGCCTGGTGATAGCAGGGCACGTTCTGCATGGAGCACTGGGTGTTATACGCAAATAATGAATCATGGAACACTACATCAAAAACTAATGATGTAATGTATGGTGATTAACATAACATAAAAAAAAAACTAAACCTCTTAGCCCACAAGGAGTGTTGAGTATCTGTGCTCACACATGCACATGCACCTAAACCCGCACACACAACCACCATAACAGACAGGGAAGGGCAGCCCAGTTCAGAACAAAAGCAGAGGAGAAAAACATGAGTTCTTTACAACAGGATTACATGCCCATGCATATAAATTATTTATGGTGTTCAGAATAGTTTTATTACTGCTTTTGTTACATAGCCCAGGCCCGTAAGAGCCATCAGCATAGTCCTAAGCTATGTTAGTAGGCAGCTTGGTAAGTGACTATGAACATCGGGCACAGCATTTTCACTTTCATATCTGAAGTGTCTTTCCTACATCTGTGAAGTATCCTGAAGCACAAATATCTTTTGACAGTTTGCTGACAAATGACTTCATTTCTTTTGTTGCTAATGGTTGATTATAACATTTGGATAAAGACTGAAGTGAAAAAAATCCAAGTTTTAATATGAAGCAGATTAGTTTTGAAAATTCTATTATGTCAACAATAAATGGCAAATAAAAAAATTTCTTCACTGATTTACATAACATTATTTTTTTAAGTTGGAAAATAATTTTCTGAATGTGGCAGCATGAACATTTCAATCATGACCCCCTGCTCCCATACCTTGTACAATTATGTTTGCTGTAGCTTGAACAGAGCCTTGATTATTGTCAGCATGACAGGTAAATTGACCATGATCCTGCAGGGTGACATTCTCCAAGTATAGTCCTCCAGAAGTAGCCAGATGCCTGGATCCATCCAGAGCCTCTCCGCTGCCCCTAGTCCAAGTAACCTGGGGGTGTGGGTGGCCTGTGGCCATACATTCCAAAGTTGTGCTGGTACCAATTAAAACCTCTGTGTCCTGGGGCTGGATTATAAAACTAGGCTTGGCTAAAGGAAAGAGAAAAACAAAACAAAATACAACCAGTAGCAGTTAAGAAGCCTTATTTATTCTACATTGTGTTTTTTTAAGATTTTTTTTATTTTTTATTAGAGAGAGAGAGTACAAGCAGGGGGAGCAGCAGAAAGAAGGAGAGGGAGAAGCAAGCTCCCCACCAAGCAGAGGGCTGGACTTGGGGCTTGATCCCAGGACCCAGGGATCATGATCTGAGCCGAAGGCAGACACTTAACTGTCTGAGCCACCCAGGCACCCCTCTACATTGTGGTTCTTAAAACTTTTGTCAATTTCAAAATGACTTTAAACTAAAATATTATATACATACATTAAATACTCAAATAGTTAAATCTAAAACATCTGGGTCTTAAATCTAGATTGATATAAACATGCAATTTTTTTAATAGATTGCTTCCCTTGATACCATCATGGATCACAGACACTGCTAGTGCCCACCTATTTTTTATTTTAGGGGCTAACTGTTCAAATTAGACTTCTCAGACTCTCTTGCAGTTAAGGGTATCCATGTGACACAGTTCTACCAGTGAGATGTAGGCACACATCCCTGGAAGAGTTTCCTTCCCAGATAAAAGAACAGTCTAACTAGTCACTGCTTTTACTCCTGTTTGCTACCTGGCATTCAGGCATGAGTTTGGGTTACAAGAGCCAACTTGGGCCACGAAGTGACAATTATGAAATGGAGAAAAAGGTCTCAATGCAAAGGACTGAAGAATAGAAAGATATCATTGGAGCATTGGGCTAATGTGGCAGTCTGTCCAGACTCCTGCATTCCTTGTGGCATACAAATAAACCACATTCCCACGCGTGCACGTGCACACGTTCACACACACACACACACACACACACACACACACACACACACACACCATGTTTAAGCCATTTCTCATCAAATTTTCTGTCACTTTCAGCTAAATATAATACAAATTGACTTGCTAAGTATCCTTGTAAATACAAAATTTAGACTTCCATATGGAGTGTTCCACTCACTGATTCATAAGAGTTTCATCTTTTCTGGAAATCTCAAGCAGAAATTAAATACTTATGAGGGTGTTAAACATGCTTAGTTATTGGGTCTAATTTTGGGGGGCTCCTTAATTTCTGAGATGAATATACCATTAAGAGTAGAGATAAATTTATTTAATCTAATTCAACAAGCAAGATTTAATTTAATTTTAACAATATTGAATGCCTTAAGTTAGATAAAATGCTAGATGTTGGAAAGATACAAAGATGCACAGGACACTCCTTTCCTCATAAGCTTATGCTTTAGCTACAAGGACAGAAGACAAACCATATAATCTGAAGAACTACAACATACCTTGGAAATCATTATATTACAGTAAGTTGTAAAGTGCTATAGAGAAATGGAAAGAACTATTATAATAATTGAAGTATGAAAGGTTTTTGAAGTGAATCAATGGCAGTAGAAATGAAAAGGAAGACAATCTGATACATCTTGGAGCCAAATTTCTAGAGACTTGGTGAAGACAAGATAGCAATGGAGGTTGAATCTGAAGTTTTGGGAAGATAACAATATCAACAGTGATGGAAAACATAAGATGTAGTGCAGGTGAATGTGCTTGAAGAACATAAAAAATTTACATTTGAAAATGAACAATAGGGCTCGCTTTGGCAGCACATATACTGAAAATGAACAATAAGACAATAGTGACATCAATCCAAATCTCAGGAAAGATACCAGCAATAAAATCTTTGAAGTGTACGTTAATTATGCAAGTTGGATGTTTGGGAATTGCTTTAAAACTCAAGGAGAGCTCAATGGAGGAAGAAGAAATGTGGTTAGGGCAGGCAGAATGGACAAAGAGCAGGTGGGGAGGGTGTGAGGAATGGCGCAGTTGATGCAGGCTGAAGGCCTTGGGAAAGGAGAGAACCTTCAGAAAGTATCAGGAGGAAGTGGTGCCCAGAAGTCAAAGTAGGAATACTCCAGTGTGCAGTGTCAGGCTTGATCTGGAGGGCAAATGAATGACACTTTGGAAGGAGCTAGTGGGTTTGCCAATCAGAAATTACTGACGAACTCTGTAAGGAATTCCCATATCCAGTCAATCTCTGACTCAAATGCATTATTTCTGCTGGAATAATGCTTCGTTCAGGGCTGTTTTCTCCACTCCCTCTGTCACTGCCAATGTCACTACTCTCCTCTGCATCATCACCACATCTGCTGACCTCCTCACCTTACTCTGTCTTCCTGCTTGTCCTCCAAACTGCTGCTTGGGAGATCTTTGTAACAGATAAATCTGATTTTGAAACACTTAGAGTACAGTCATGAATGTTCAAACTCTGACTTACAATTCATCAAATCTCATGTAATTTCCAACCCTTCATTTGTATCCTCCAGACATCCAGAACTCCATGTCTTGAATATCCACTGCTCTCTCTACCTTTACTGCCCTTTCTACTAAAATAAGTTTTCAGTCTTATTTATCTGGCTGTTTTCTACTTCTTGCTTTCAGCTTAGATGTCACTGGTCCTGGAAAATCCTTCCATGAATGAACACAGATTTCCAAGTCTGATCTAAGAGCTCCTCCTCTGTCAGGGGTCTGCTGGAGCTGGCTCTGGAAAGCCAGTATGAAATTTTTGGAATTTTTCAAACTGACTGTTAAGCATAGCCATTGTTAAAAATTAAATTACATAAACTTACAACTAAATAAATCTCATTAATATCAAAGATAAATTCTGACACTTACCACTTCTAATTATTTTGCATTTTACTATGATCTAAGGTCTTGAGATTATTTACATCTATTGTGTCTGCATGTTGGAAATACTATGCAATGGCGTACTACTACACATCTCTTCCTAACTCCAAATTCAGTGATGTCATGTCAATCATTGGCAAATACTGCAAACTGGGGCTTTGCCCTCACCCCCAGAGCCAGTTTTTAAACATTTTAAAATTTTAAACATTTACCAGTGGGGCGTCTGGATTAACTCACAGTTAAGTGTCCAAACTCTTGATTTCAGCTCAGGTCATGATCTCAGGGTCATGAGATCAAGCCCTCACACATTGGATTATGTGCTCAGCAGGAAGTCTACGTGAGACCCTCTCACTTCCTCTTCCTCTGCCCCTTCCACCCCTGTGCATAGGTGTGCTCTGTCTCTCTAAAATAAATAAATAAATCTTTTAAAAATAAATAAATAACTAAACATTTACCAGCACACAGCTATCCTTTCTGCTTCTATCCTTTTTCCTTATCCATCATAAAACTTACCATTTTGTTGAATTATGGCTATCACCTAATAGACTATAGACTCGGTAAAGTAAGACATAGTGTCTCACTATTTCCATCACCTTACTGATAATGATATTACTAAAAAATTTGTCATAGCTATGTGTCTGTTAAGCCACTGAAATTATAGCAAAGCAAACTCCTGTAAAGTTAAAGGAGCATAGGTTGTTAACTATACAATCTTCAATGGCTAGCTCAGTGAGCATTCAATAAATATGTGTTGAGTGAATTAATTATTAATGAATAATTAAATTATTTGTTAGAAAGGTTGATAGTCCTGCCTAGGTACCACTGATTTCCTCTGAGGATGCTGGGTCATCTTCTGAGGAAGATGGATGGGTAATCAAAAAGGTAACGACAGCCTTGGGACAGCACCTATTGTGACTAGAAAAGAATAGAACTAAGGCAAGAAATTAAAATAAACTTCAGGAGAAAAAAACCTCAAGTTTCTGTAAAAAATTAGGAAGTGATAGACAATGGCAACTGTTTCACTTTTAAGCATTCCATACCTTAAAGAAGCAATATGAAGTCATTTTCTAGTGCAAATAACTATGGAGAACTGATGCATTTACATTAAGTTCAATCAGGGGGAAAAAAAAGTTGTACCTGGAGGACTGGAATATCTGAGCATGGCATTCTGTGTCTTGACCTCCCCAGCTGAGTTTCTGGCCATACACTGATATTCACCTTGGTCTGACTCACGAGTGTTTCGTATCATGAGTGTCCCATCATCAAACAAGTTAAGTCGAGTATCATCTTCCAAATCCAATGAGTGGCTGTAAATACACATTTTACATACATATTATTTAATCCCAATCATATTGAAAACACTTACCAAGACTGAAAATATAAGACCTTATAAATATGCTTTATTTACATCAACTTATTGATTTTTAAATTGTCTTAATAATTCAGATCATCTTAATTTAAATCCTAGTTGTCCCTTCCTATTTCTGAGATTGTATCCTAAACACAGGTTTCAAGTCAAGACATGATAGAAAGGAAGGAGGTATAAATGTCCGGTTTCCCAAGGCAGCATGGATTTGAACACTGAAGCCATCTCTCCAATATGAAAGATACTTCAGCACATTGTTATACCTCTGAATTCCTATTTTTTTAAAAAAAGTGGAATCACCAAGTGGTGATATGTAAGCTTTGCACCTCTTTTCTGTGAGTCATTCAGTATGCACTTATATTTTGTTGAAGAGTAGGGAAATATTCATATTCAAGGCAACATAGCTCAAAGCCAAGGACAATTATATGACTACTGGCATTAAATAAGCACACCCATTTACCCAGTTGTTGGAGGTTAGGCCCTCTTAACTGAACTGGACCATTTTGGAGATACTAGAAAAATGCTGTTTATCAGTTGAAATGGAATATCCATTGAGCACAGTAGTGAAGACTATCATCCAGAAAGTTCAGACATCAGTATTGTGTTTTTTTGGGGTTATCTTTAGCAATAAATGCAAAGCTACTGACACATAAATATATGTCAGAAGTTTCAACAGAATTTTTTTGTCTTACCAGAGTACTTTTTCCCCTTTAAAAATACTGAATAATCATTTGTGAGGAGGAATATAGATGTTCACATGAGTATGCTTAGTACTATAAAAATATTAAACATAAAAAATTTCCCCCCAACATACATTCATCACTCAATAGGTATTTATTAAACACTTACTATATGTCACCCATCAATAACACCCTTAATAGAGGACAAAGTCCATTGAGAGGATTTCATTTCTTTCTTTTATAATTTGTTTGTTTTACAAAGCCAATGGCTTCCAAATAAATATTTGTCTTACTAATTTAAAAATGTGCCAACACTGAAGAGTAATAACGCATCTTTTCATATATGTAAAAACTAAATCATGTTAAATTAAAGAGATGGAGAAACCATCCTCATTCAGCAGTTTTCATCACAAGGGATAAAGAAGCACATAATGGCCAAATTTTACATCCATTCTTTTAGAGTGGAGCAGAAGACAAGACAGGACAGATAGATGCCATCTGTTCTTCTTCGCCCACTGAAAAGCCTAATTTTAAGAACACCAGTTAGTCAATGAGAACTTCAAGTTGCTATTTTTGAAGAGATTAGCTTTAGGAAAAACTATATTGCTTTTGAAAGGCCAGCAATGCAAAGCATAAGAAACTAGATCCTGGATATTCCTGTAAGTATAGACTGCCACAACTACTCAGTGACAGAAACATGCAATGAACATCAGAAAACGTGTTTTTTTTTAAGTGCACAAATTCAAAAGTATTATTTAGTATTAAATGAATTACTTTAAACACAATTCTAAAATCATCTAACCTAGAATCCAAATAAGCCTACTTGCAAAGGAACATGCCAGCAATAATGGAATTTCACCTTTTCCAAAGATGAATTAGTTTCCTTAAAATTTGTTCTAGGAGCTTCTGAGCTGGTAAACACATAGAGATTTCGGTAGTGTCACACTCAGAAAGCATAGAAGCTCACCACATAGCTTGCCCTATGCATCTTTTCCATCTGGCTGTTCCTGAGTTATATCCTTTTTATAATAAACTATAATTTAACTCTTCCCAACTCCTTGGAATGATATGACAGACACAGTCCCTTCCTTCATGGAGGCAGTCTTGTAAAAGGACAGACTAGTACAACATGACATTTGTCTCAGCCTCCATGTGATGGAGAATTCAGACAAAAGAAAAAGGAGGGAGAAGAAGAGGAGGAGGAGGAGAAAAATAGTTGCATACACACATTACACACAGAGAAATAAAGCAAATGTGGCAAAAAAATTTTGTTCTAAAATTGACTCCTAAAATATCAAAAGTTACCAAATGTGTACATGATATCTATCTTCTGACTAGACAATGCAAGAGAATTCACCAATTTTCACTCTTTAGAGTGATTTAAAACCAACAGCAGCACATCACACCCATAAATTTAAAATGCACCATTCCTTTTCCTGGTTATTTCCCCCTTTGTTCCTATCTTCTTCACTACACTGATAAAAGTTGTTTGCTCATGAATCATGATGTTCCTTCAAAAATTCAAAGCAAGTCTTCATGATTCAATATACATATCACATTGTTAATTTGATGCAAACCAAGTAGCAATCATATGTAAAAACACAAAGGTTTGCTTAAGTAAAATTTACCCAGACTTTTTCTCTGGAAAATGTGCCAATAAACACATTTGATTTATTAAAGGCAATTCATTGTGGCAAGCATTTATCAAATGCTTTCTAAGAATTAGGCCCTGTGGCTAGGTACCAGAAATATAAAGATGAATAAGTTATCATCTGTGCCCATAAATTTAAAATATCTTCCACATAAGAAGGCATATAGTGAAAAACTATAAGCAGAATGTAATTATAAGGCTTGTTTGTAATCTACTGTAACTATTGTACTAATATTTGCCACAGCTTCATTTTTTTTAAATGGCCAAAATTCCCAGAATCTAGAACCTCAACATTAAGAAAAACATGGTTGGTTTAGAAAACTCTTTAGTATTGTTGATTATCTTGCTCAACATCTAATGGCACTCGAAGATTATAGATTAAAAGCCAAAGTCATAGCCTTCCAGTTGTTTGCAATCTTTTTTCCTCTTATACTCATAGGTAAAACCTCTATTCCAACAAATATGATCTACCCTCTTTCCCAAATCCAATCATAATTGATTTCCATCCTGTGCCTTTACTCATTCATTCTCCAATTAGAATGCTTTTCCTCCTCTTTGAATTCAATAATTTATTTAAAAATTATTTTGATTATTATTTCTAGGTACTGTAATCACTTTACTCTCCTCCTGAGAAACCTAAAGAATCTCCAAACATCAATAAGTGGTTGATTTTTATTTTATTAAATTTTATTCAAAGAAAAGGGATCTTTATGAAGTTGGTTCTTTACTATGAGTTGAGATTTTTGTTTTTTTATATGTGATCAATTTTGATAAAAATTCCATAGTTACTTGAAAACATAGCATAGTGTAGCTTTTTATGTAGTAGATATATGTGTTACATATAAAACCAGCCTTCCTATGTTGTTCCTATTAATTTTTGTTCTTATTCTTTCTAAGAGAAGACTACTGTAATTTCTCCCTATAATTGACTTTCTGCCAATTAATCCTGGTAATCCTCTTAATTTTGTTTTATTTTCAGACAGCTACTTTGTTAGGTATACAAAGTTTTGTGAATCTTATCTCCCGATGAATTGTTGCTTTTATCACTTATGATCTAATGATATGCAATTATACCTTTTTCAAATTTATTTTGATTGATATTAATCTGGATATATATAGCACCTTTATTTTGTTTAGAGAACTTTGTTGTTATGTGTTTACCCATCTAGCTTCTACCTCCCCATATCATAATGTTTTAAATAAACATAAAAAGCACATAGCTGAATTTTTTAATTCAATCTTATGTCTTTCAAAAGACTACTTAATTCTGTGCATTCATTGTTTTTATTAATATATTTAAGCTTATTTCTGATGTGATATTCTGTTCATTTTCTCTGTCCTTTGCCATTCCTATACCTTAATTCTATCTCTCCTTTCCTTTTGTTGATTGGTCCCTTTTTCTTTAATCACTCTTTCCCTTCTCCTAGTATGAAAGTTGTATTCTTTTCCTTATCTTAGTATTTCACCATAATTTTTAACAGGCTTTCTTAACTTCTCAAAATCCAGTCAATATCATTGTACAATTCAAAAATGGGGCATGAAAAACTATTTATGTCCTCTCTCCTTACAATGTTTTTGTTAGTTATCATCTAATATTTTACTTCTCTCTTACTTTAGACTTGGTCAATACTTTAACAATCTCAGTTAACTTGTATTTATCAACATGTTTAAAAATACTTTGTTTTGACCTTTGCTTCTTGCATATCATATCTTCCTTATTTATAATACTTTTAGCAAATATCCCCAAGTAAACCTCAACTCCTTGAAAATGTCTTTATTTTACTTGTCAGTTAATTTAGCTGAATATAAAACTGAAGGAAACTAGATTTTTTTCCCTTTAACAAACTAAATATATGCAATTACCTTCTGGTATATAAAGTTAACTGTCAGTGTAATTGTTATGCATTTGTGGGTAATCTGCAAATTATCTTGGATTGAAAGATTTTATCTCTTTCAATTTTCTTTTTTTTTAATTTTATTATGTTATGTTAATCACCATACATTACATCATTAGTATTTGATGTAGTGTTCTATGATTCATTCTTTGAGTATAACACCCAGTGCTCCATTCAATACCTGCCCTCTTGAATACCCATCACCAGGCTAACACATCCCCCCACCCCCTCCCCTCTAGAACCCTCAGTTTGTTGCACATAGTCCATAGTCTCTCATGGTTCAGCTCCCGCTCTGATTCCCCCTCTTCATTTTTCCCTTCCTACTAGCTTCTTTTTTTTTTTTAACATATAATGTATTATATGTTTCAGAGGTACACGTCTGTGATTCATCAGTCTTACACAATTCACAGCGCTCACCAAAGCACATACCCTCCTCAATGTCTATCACCCAGCCACCCCATCCCTCCCACCCACTACCACTCCAGCAACCCTCAGTTTGTTTCCTGAGATTAAGAGTTCCTCATATCAGTGAGCTTAGATGCATGTCTTTCTCTGATTGACTTATTTTGCTCAGCATAATACCCTCCAGTTCCAACCACGTTGTTGCAAATGGCAAGATTTCATTCCTTTTGATCGCTGCATAATATTCCATTGTATACATATACCACCTCTTCTTTAACCATTCATCTGTCGATGGACATCTTGGCTCTTTCCATAGTTTGCCTATTGTGGACATTGCTGCTACAAACATTGGGATGCATGTGCCCCTTCAAATCACTACATTTGTATCTTTGGGGTAAATACCCAGTAGTGCAATTGCTGGGTCATATGATAGCTCTATTTTCAACTTTTTGAGGAACCTCCATACTGTTTTCCAGAGTAGCTTGCATTCTTACCAACAGTGTAGGAGGGTTACCCTTTCTCCGCATCCCCGCCTACATCTGTTGTTTCCTGACTTGTTAAATTCAGCCAATTTTCCCAACACCATTTGTTGAAGAGACCATCTTTTTTCCATTGGACATTCTTTCCTGCTTTGTCGAAGATTAGTTGACCATTTCTGGGCTCTCTATTCTGTTACATTGATCTATGTGTCTGCTTTTGTGCCAGTACCATACTGTCTTGATGATGACAGCTTTGTAATGGAGCTTAAAATGGAATTGTGATGCTGTCAGCTTTGCTTTTCTTTTTCAACATTCCTCTGGCTATTCGGGGTCTTTTCTGGTCCCATACAAATTTTAGGATTATTTGTTCCATTTCTTTGAAAAAAGTGGATGGTATTTTGATAAGGATTGCATTAAATGTGTAGATTGCTCTAGGTAGCATTGACATCTTCACAATATTTGTTCTTCCAATCCATGAGCATAGAAAGTTTTTGCATTTCTTTGTGTCTTCCTCAATTTCTTTCATGAGTATTTTATAGTTTTCTGAGTACAGATTCTTGGCCTCTTTGGTTAGATTTATTCCTAGGTATCATATGGTGTTGGGTGCAGTTGTAAATGAGATTGACTCCTTAATTTCTCTTTCTTTTTTCTTGTTGTTGATGTATAGAAATGCCACTGATTTCTGTGCATTGACTTTATATTCTGCCAGTTTACTATATTCCTGTATGAGTTTTAGCAGTTTTGGGGGGGAGTCTTGTGGGTTTTCCACATAAAGTATCGTATCATCTGCAAAGAGTGAGAGTTTGACTTCTCTGCCGATTTGGATGCCTTCTATTTCTTTTTGTTGTCTGATTGCTATGGCTAGGACTTCTAATACTATGTTGAATAGCAATGGTGATAGTGGACATCCCTGCCGTGTTCCTGACCTTAGGGGAAAAGCTCTCAGTTTTTCCCCATTGAGAATGGTATTCGCTGTAGATTTATCCTAGATGGCTTTTTGATATTGAGGTATGTTCCCTCTATCCCTATACTCTGAAGAGTTTTGATCAAGAAAGGATGCTGTACTTTATCAAATGCCTTTTCTGCATCAATTGAGAGGATCATATGGTTCTTGTTCTTTCTTTTATTAATGAATTGTATCACATTGATTGATTTGCAGATGTTGAACTAACCTTGCAGCCCAGGAATAAACCGCACTTGGTCCTGGTGAATAATCCTTTTAATGTACTGTTGGATCCTATTGGCTAGTATTTTGGTGAGATTTTTTTGCATCCATGTTCATTAGGGATATTAGTCTGTAATTCTCCTTTTTGATGGGGTCTTTGTCTGGTTATGGGATCAAGGTACTGGTGGCCTCATAACAGGAGTTTGGAAGTTCTCCTTCCATATCTATTCTTTGGAACAATTTCAGAAGAATAAGTATTAATTCTTCTTTAAAAGTTTGGTAGAATTCCATTGGGAAGCCACCTTGCCCTGGGCTTTTGTATGTTAGGAGACTTTTGATGACTGCTTCAATGTCCTTAGTGGTTATAGGTCTGTTCAGGTTTTCTATTTCTTCCTGGTTCAGTTTTGGTAGTTGATACATTTCTGGGAATGCACCTATTTCTTCCAGATTATCTAATTTGCTAGCATATAGTTGCTCATATGTTCTTATAACTATTCATATTTATTTGGTGTTGGTTGTGATCTCTCCTCTTTCGTTAATGATTTTATGTTTTTGGGTCGTTTCTCTTTTCTTTTTGGTAAGTCTAGCCAGGGGTTTATCAATCTTGTTAATTCTTTCAAAGAACCAGCTCCTAGTCTCGTTGATCTGTTCTACTGTTCTTTTGGTTTCTATTTCATTGATTTCTGCTCTGATCTTTATTATTTCTCTTCTCCTGCTGGGTTTAGGCTTTATTTGCTGTGCCTTCTCTAGCTCCTTTAGGTTATTTTGTGGGTTAAGTTGTGTATTTGAGATGTTTCTTGTTTCTTGGGAAAGGCTTGTATTGCTATATACTTTCCTCTTAGGTCTGCCTTTGCTGCATCCCAAAGATTTTGAACAGTTATGTTTTCACTGTCAATTGTTTCTATGAATTTTTTTTAATTCTTTAATTTCCTGGTTGACCCATCATTCTTTAGTAGGATGCTCTTTGGCCTCCATGTATATGAGTTCTTTCCGACTTTTCTCTTGTGATTGAGTTCTAGTTTCAAAGCATTGTGGTCCAAAAATATGCAGGGAATGATTCCAATCTTTTGGCACTGGTTGAGACCTGATTTGTGACCTAGGATGTGATCTATTCTGGAGAATGTTCCATGGACACTAGACAAGAATGTGTATTCCATTGCTTTGGGATGGAATGTTCTGAATATATCTGTGAAGTCCATTTGGTCCAGTGTGTCATTTAACGTCTTTATTTCCTTGTTGATCTTTTGCTTAAATGATCTGTCCATCTCAGTGAGGGGTTTGTTAAAATCCGCTATTATTATTGTATTGTTGTCAATATGTTTCTTGATTTTGTTATTAATTGGCTTATATAATTTGCTGCTCCCATCTTAGGGGCATAGATATTTACAATTGTTAGATCTTCTTGTTGGATAGACCTATTAGGTATGATATAGTGTCCTTCCTCACCTCTTATTACAGTCTTTGGTTTAAAATCTAATTTGCCTGCTTATAAGGATTGCTGCCCCAACTTTCTTTTGGAGTCCATTAGCATGGTAAATCGTTTTCCGCCCCCTCACTTTCAATCTGGGGGTGTCATTGGGTCTAAAATGAATCTCTTGCTGACAGCATATCAATGTTTTTTTTTTTTTTTTTTTTATCCAATCTGCTACCCTGTGTCTTTTGATTGGGGCATTTAGCCCATTTACATTCAGGGTAACTACTGAAAGTTATTAATTTAGTGCCATTGTATTGCCTGTAAGGTAACTGTTACTGTATATTGTCTGTGTTCCTTTCTGGTCTATGTTACTTTTAGGCTCTCTCTTTGCTTAGAAGACCTCTTTCAGTATTTCTTGTAGGGCTTGTTTCCTGTTTGCATATTCCTTTAGTTTTTGTTTGTCCTGGAAGCTTTTTATCTCTCCTTTTATTTTCAATGACAGCCTAGCTAGATATAGTATTCTTGACTGCATATTTTTCTCATTTAGTATTCTGAATATATCATGCCAGTCCTTTCTGGCCTGCCAGGTCTCTGTGGATAGGTCTGTTGCCAATCTAATGTTTCTACCATTGTAGGTTACAGACCTCTTGTCCTGAGCTGCTTTCAGGATTTTCTCTTTGTCTCTGAGACTCATAAGTTTTACTATTAGATGTCGGGCTGTTGACCTATTTTTATTGATTTTGAGAGGGGTTCTCTGTGCCTCCTGGATTTTGATGCCTGTTTCTTTCCCCAAATTAGGGAAGTTCTCCTCTATAATTTTCTCCAATATACCTTCTGCCCATCTCTCTCTTCTTCTTTTGGGATCCCAATTGTTCTAATATCATTTCATCTTATGGTATCACTTATCTCTTGAATTCTGCCCTCATGAGCCAGTAGTTGTTTATCTCTCTTTTTCTCAGCTTCTTTTTTCTCCACCATTTGGTCTTCTATATCACTAATTCTCTCTTTTGCCTCATTTATCCTTGCAGTATAGCCTCCATTTTTTATTGCACCTCATTAATAGCCTTTTTGATTTTGACTCGGTTAGATTTTAGTTATTTTATTTCTCCAGAAAGAGTTTCTCTAGTATCTTCCATGCTTTTTCCAAGCCCAGTTAGTATCTTTATAATCGTCATTCTGAACTCTAGTTCAACATCTTACTAATATCCATATTGTTTAGGTCCCTGGCAATCGGTACTGCCTCTTGTTCTTCTTTTTGAAGTGACTTTTCCATCTTGTCTTTTTGTCCAGAGGAGAATAGATGAATGAGAGAACAAAATACTAACAGGATAACAATGACCCCAGAAACTAAACAAAGCAGAAGAGATCTGAAACCTAGGGAAAAGAGAGGGAAAGAAAGCGAAAAAAAGAAAAAGATAAAAATAAAAAGAATATGATCAAATATGATCAGGCTGGTGCATAGATCCAATGCCACACACTAGATTTTGGGTGTATTTTGTTCTTTTAGAAGGAAGTGCCTCCCAAAATTTTAAAGAAAGAAAAACTTGTATATGTACAAAAATAAGGATAAATATGATGAAGGGATGGAATATGACCATAAGGATGAAAATTACAAAAGATTTTATAAAAGGAATTGATAAGATAAGAAGTTGGTTGAAAAAAGAAGAGAAATTTAAAAGAAAGGGGGGAGGGTGAATATGATCAGGCAGGAGACTGAACAAAGCCATATACTAGAGATTTAGGGTATATTTTGATCTGCTATAAGAAACTGTATCCCAAAATTTTAAAGAGAGAACTTATATGTATATATATAGATATATATACCAAAAATAAGGTTAACTACTATGAAGGGATAGAATATGACTCTAAAATTGAAAAATAAAAAATATTTTTAAAAAACGGATTGATAAGATGTTGGTGGAGAAGAGAAAAAAAAATAAAAAAATAGAAAAAGAAAAAAGAAAATTAAAAAATTTAACTTTGAAAAACTAAAAAATCAGGCAGAAAAATCCATGAACTCTATGTGCTGTATTCCCTTAGTGATGGAGTTCTGCCATTCTCATTGATTGGTAAACTTGGTCTTGATTGGCTGTTCTTGCTGATCTTCTAGGGGAGGGGCCTGTTGCAGTGGTTCTCAAATGTCTTTGCCTGAGGCAGAATTGCCCTGCCCTTGCGGGGGGCCAGGTTAAGTAATCTGCTCGTGTTTGCTCTGGGTAGCTTTTGTTTCCTGCAAACTTTCCCTGCAGATTTGGAGGATGAGAGTGAAAATGGTGGCCTCCCAATCTCCACCCCAGAGGGCCAAGAACTTGGGACCCTACTTCTCAGTGAGCCCCCAGAGAAAAGCAGTCAATCACTCCTGTCTCCCCGGTTTCTGGCCGCACTCCATGTTCACCTGGCCTGTGACTGAGCATTTCTATCTCTGGCACTTGACCCCGTTTGGAGTCTCCAAATCCTGCAGATCCCTGCAGTGCACTCCTGTGCTGCTCTTCCTAGGGGAGGAAGGGGAGTCTCACCAGATCTGCCGCTTGTTGAGTCCCTGCTCGGAGAGAGCAGTGGCCTGACTGTGCCACAGATCACGGTTTATGGCAACCCAGATCTGAGAGCCCACTCCTTGTCTCTGGAGCTGGCTTCCCTGCTCCTATACCTGGAAGCTGTGCTGTACTCAGTCACCCCCAGTCTTTCGGTGACCCTGATGGTCCTGAGACCATACTGTCCCAGCGAGGGTTCCACCCCCCACTTAGCCACTGGAGTGATGTCCCTCAGCAGAGCAGACTTCTAAATGTTCCAATTTTGTGCTCCGTTCTCTATCACTTGCCAGTAGCCAGCTGACAGAGGCTCCCTCCCCCCGCAGTCTATCTTTCTGAATATCACCTCAGATTCACTTCTCCGCATGTCCTACCTTCCAAAAAGTGGTCACTTTTCTGTTCAGAGAGTTGCTGCTATTCTTTTCTTTGATTTCCTGTCGAGTTTGTAGGTGTTCATAATGGTTTGATAACCATCTAGCTAAATTCCTGGAACCAGATGAAATTTAGGTCTCCTACTCCTCTGCCATCTTGCTCCTCCTCCATCTCTTTCAATTTTCTGATCATAATGTACCAGATACAGATTCCTTTTTTAAGTCCTTGTTGGGAATCAGTACCTTTCTTAATCTGAAATCTCATGATTTTTTTTCATTTCTGGAAAAGTTCTCATTGTTACTTCTCTAAACATTGACTCCAGCTCATTATTTCTAACTTCTCTTTCTGGAATTCCTAGTGAATATGTCCTGGACCTTTGGATTATAGTTTCCATGTTTCTTAACCATCCTGATAGCTAATATACTCCAACAGACATACCCTCTAATTCTCTAATTCTACCTTTGTTTGTGTCTAATCAGTTCTTAACTCACTGTTCTATGAACCCTAAAGTCAGGATAGAGGTTATCTCCAGGGGAAGAAAACAGGAGAATGTTAAGGAAGGAACACCTAGGTTGCTTCTAATGAATTGGCAATATTTTTTTTTCTTAGCTTAGTTTATGTTAAACATGCTTGTTTCAAATTACCAGTTGTAATATAGGGTATATTTCATGCACTTTCAGTATATATATTATCTTTTTATTAAAAAATACTTTATGACAAATAATCAGCAAGACTTGTTAATGTTAAACATTTCTTGGTATAAATTCTTCCCTTTCGTTTCTATTTTTTTTCTATATGAAATGGCTAATATAACAGAAATTTCTACCTATGCTTCACCTTTCCTTCATTTTATTCCTTCTTTTTCAATTTCTTTGTTTCTTTTGAAATGCATCTTAGTTTCCTTAGTCACCATATTTAAAACCCGTATGTCATACATTCCATCAAGCAATATGATTTTTTATTTGTCCCTTTCTGAATACTAGTCAGTACCTTTATAACCTTGAACACATAATGACTTAATTTAAACTGTAAGAAGGCAGAGCAAGCAGTTGGAAGACATTATAAGCAGCAATTTCTATTTCTCAAGTACCCTTGAACTATCTCCAGATGGAAATAAATTGATGTCTTCTATCAATTGAAGTCTTTCTCCTGAGCCAGATTCCAGATTTAATAGTATTCATAATTGCCTTCTTTCCAAGCTATTTTTAACCTATACTTATTAGTTTTTTGCTAGAATTAAAAACACACTTTATAAACATGCCCGGGTTTCTTACTACAATTACAAATACAAATTATATACAAAAAAGACACAAACTATATCAGAATATTTTATAAAGAAAAGCATTAAAATTTAGAGTTGATTATACACATGACAGAAAACAATGAAATTTTGTGGAGGCATGGAAGAGACACATGCAAACCATGCTAGTTACCAATAATGTAATTAATGATAATATAATTGTCCAAGTATTATCATTGAATTGTATCAAATATATAATTCATTTCCCACTCCTCTTTTAAACTTTTATTTTAACTTTTTATAAGTTTGTTATTACTATTCAACTTTATATTCACAGACTTTTAGACTAGTAGATACCATGTTTTATCAAATAGTGCAATAAGAATAAAATAAATGACTACCATTTTAAGTAATCTGGCATATCTTTTATTTCCAATTTACTTACATAATGTTATACTGATTTACTATGTGAAATTTACATCAAGTGTAAAATACCAGGTTGAAACTAAAATAATTAAGGTGAGGTTATATCTAATTATGTTCAGATTTTAATACATACTAGTTTGTTATTATCCCAATATTTCCTTCTAGAAATAATACAAAATTCCTTTACTCGATTTCACAATCTTTGATGTCTGGAAATATACAATTTTAAGAAGTCTTCCAGATACTTTGGGCAAGTCAAAAGATGAAAGTTAAAAGAGATTTTTATGAAATGTCCAGAAATACTGACAATTTTGGAAAATTCATCTCTAGATAAACTTGAAGCAAGATAAATGGGTTAATGAAAGTTGAAAGAGAATACAACACATGCCCATGCTCAGTATTTACTTGTTATGTATCCAAATAATCTTTGGTTTGGGGTTTCCTTCAGCCCGGCAAGTAAAGTAGACAGTATTCCCTGATGTTACTTCCACATCTTGGGGCTCAAAAGTAATTCGAGGACTCTCTGTAACAGAAGAATTATTGGTATACTTTTAAAGATACAAAATTACAGTACTTTAAGATATTATTGACAAAGGACTACAGATAATTTTAATTTCCTTCTACATTAAAGTTTTACAAATTGTATTGCTTTTACCCAGTAACATACCAGTTTCAATGTTAGACATATATTTAACAAAACTTTAGAAGTTTGAAAGATTCACTGCATAAAGGAATCTCCAATGAAGTAAATTAAATAAATTTCCCTGTGCCTTTTACAGCCATATTTATGGAAGGATTTTGATTTTATGGGTCAGTATTTTAAGCCAAATACTTCAGTTGAGCTTGCAATTTTGTAGGCATTCTTCTAGACAATTAGCCATCTAACTACGCACTTTATAAAATTTATAAGAATTTGTATGTCTAGACCTCAAACCTGGTTGAGCAAAATTGCTTATTAATATAAATGAATGTTTCCATTCTCAAATAATAATTAGTGGTAAAACATGGAAACATTTAAATTATTTTAATAAGGAAGTGGAGTGATTGATATTTAATGAACCAGATAATATTATTGAATTTAAATTATAGAGAAACAATGTAGAAATTACCTTTCTACAGCAAACCTAATTTTTAAACCTTTCTAAATGATAAAACTCTTTCTTTAATAAGTGCATCATTTGAGACTTTCAGTCATTAATAAATAACCAGATCTAACATGTCTGGAGAATGTTGCATAGATCTCTATTAATCTTAACCGCTTCATCACCAAGTCCATATAACCAACATCTTGGCCTTACCCTTTTTAGAAAAATTGTTTGATTCATTTACATGTTTACTTTAAAAAATAATTCAACATTACAGTGTGTCAGGCACAGTGCTAAGACAGTGATAAAACAGGGATCAAAACAAAGTCTCTGTACTCGTGGGCTTATAGTTTCATTGAAACAACTGAAAGTAAACAAACACAAAAATGTATAATAAAATGTTGTAATAAGTGCTAAGAAAAGTAAATGGTGATTTGATAGATTATAAAAAGGGACCTGACTCAGCGTGTGTGTGGTAGGGAGAAGGTGGGTAGAGAGCAAAATTAAATAAAGCCTTTCCAAGTAATTAACATTTAAGAAGAGGGCCCTTAAAAGAGGAGAGGCAAGAAGAATACTGTAGGCAGAGTAAATAGCATATAGCCAGTCCTTGAGTTGGAAAAAATCTTAAGAACTTCTAGGAACTGAAAGAACATCATGATGGCTAAACATCACTGGGCAGAGGCAGGGGCAGAATGAATCAAGGTTACAGAGTAGCCAAGGACTACAACATATAGGAAGTATGGCGTTGTTAAGGATTTGGTGTTTCATTTGAAGGCATGGGAAGCTATAAAAGAGAGTGAAAGAATTACTGGTATTGCTTTTACCCAGTAACATACCAGTGTTTTAAAAGATCTCCCTAAATACAATTGGAGAGGGAAGAAAATGAAGGCTGGGGCAGCAGTTAAGATGTTCTGTGTTCCCAGCAAACTTGACTATGACATAAACTCCAAGCTGATAGTAAAGATGGAAGGTAAGGACAAATTTGAGATTTATTTGGAAATAAAGACCAAGTCATTTTGCTTCTCCATCTGGATGGAATTAAATTATATTAATATAATTTTCCAAATGACCTCCTTAGAGAAATTCAAAAATTGGCCTCCAATGAATAGAGCACTAGAAAGCAAATTTCTGCTGTAAGCTATCACCTGAGTAAATTTTCAAGGAGCCCAATTATCACACACATGCACACGTATGTAAGTATATTCATTTATTCATATTTAAAGCTATATATAAAAAATAGATTAGATAGATACACAGGTAGATATTCCTTTATTTATATTAAAAGCTTTAAGTGAGCATCAAATAATTTCTTTTTTTAATATTTTATTCATTTATTTGACAGAGAGAGAGAGAGCACAAGCAGGAGGAGCAGCAGAGAGAGAGGGAAAAGCAGGCTCCCCACTAAGCAGGGAACTCGACATGGGGCTCAATTCCAGGACCCTGGGATCATGACCTGAGTGGAAGGCACAGACTAAGCCACCTAGGCGCCCCGAGAACCAAAAAGTTCCTAAGAAGTTATACTTGGATCTTCAAATAAAGTCTGAGAGAATTATTGAAGTTGTCAGAATATGAACTATGCTTACCAAATCCAAAGTTTGCATTACTATTATGAATATTAATAATTATTTGATCTAAAGTTGAAAAACCTCAATTATTGATTATTAACACTTAAGTAATACTAGTTTAACTGGAAACTTTAATGCTGGTCACAGTGTCCTGTGACCTTGTTGAAAATAGTTTTCTTTAATATTTCTCCTTTGAAATTTGAAAGTTGGATTAAATGATCCTCAAGGACTATCCCAGCTCTGTTTAAAATGATAAAAACTTTCTTAAATCAAAATACAGATGCTGAAAAGGAAATTGACCATACTTTTAACTAAAGAACTTGATAACATTTTCTGATATTATGTCCTTCCAAATGCAACATCGTATAACAAACTTTTATAAAAAGAGGGCAAACAAAAGACATTTCCATTTTACACGCACAGAGAAAATTGCATACCACAGTTGAATTCCTCTACTGTTAACGAAGCGATGGAGCGTCCCTGGAGCCTTCTGGGATATTCACATGTAGCAGCAGCCTGAGTTTGGCCATTTCGGGCATAGCCTTGCATAAGTTCCCCCAGCCACATTAAATCACAGTCACAAACTAGAGCATTGGAATCCAGACGCCTAGGCATGCAGGCAAGAATTACAACTGTTGAAAGTGACTATTAATTTCTTTTGAATCTTCTGAATTAAAATATTTAACTTCCTGTAATTTACCTTCTCAGTCACATTTTTGGCTCTAGGATTTCTAGCTACCAATTAACAGATTAAAACACATGCTTACCTGTTTGCATTTCTTGAACAGAAATAGATATATTTTCATATTAAATATTTTTGGAAAGCACTTTGAGACTCAAAAAGTGGTTTTTACTTAACATGCATTTTACTTAACGTGCAGTATACTATTTGATTTAAATAAATAACTGTAAGATAAAATGAAAACTTACTTGTTTTAGAGAAGACTAAAAATTAAAACTATACATATTGAAATGTTATAGTTCTTTTACATGTTAGGAACAGAGAATTTATATTTGGTGGTGTTGCTTTTCTAAACTTTTTCATAGATGTTACTTTTAAGAGTAGATGCTTTCTTACCCAAAGGAGGCCTATAAATGTGCTGTGTATAGTTTGTGCGGCTGCCCTAGATGACTTGCTCTTTTCTCTTGTAAACCACCTTGACATCCAATATGGATAGGCATGTGTTCCTTTGTGTTTTCAATTTTCCCTAAAGGTTAGAGACAGGGACTTTTAAAATTTTCTTTTTTGTGTGTACTAAAAGGCCTGGCTATCACTGAAAATGACACCATTTTACAAAGGTCCACATCTGGAATTGTCTCTTAGAAACCGTGATGGGCAGGCCTGTCATATTTTTTTGTGATATTTCCTAATCTAGGCCCACAAGTTCTTCACTTTTGCTAAGTTTTACTATATTTTCCTAATCCTTTCCAGCACTTTTTTTCCTCATGAAATAAAATTGATAGAAAACCAAAGAGATTTATGATGTATACCTCCATTCTTGCCAAAAGATATATAGCAAAAGGGCACAGATATGATAAATTATCTCTTTCATTGATCCCAAGGGTTAAAGGGCAGCATTAGCTAAATGAAATCCACAAGTCTGTCTATAGCAGTGATCAGGTCACATTCTGCACAAGGGAATTCCAGAGATGAAATGATAATATGGATATATTTATGATAGTGACAAGGGTTACATTGTTCAAATTTTATTGTAATAAGTAATGCCAAATGTGATTTTTAAGCAGAATTTTAAAATGCCATAATTTTTTAATAATTGTATGAAATGTCCTTAAAAATCATTTGGGGGCACCTGGGTGGCTCAGTCGGTTAAGCGTCTGCCTTCGGCTCAGGTCATGATCCCAGGGTCCTGGGATCGAGCCCCACATCGAGTCCCGCATCGGGCTCCTTGCTCAGCAGAGAGCCTGCTTCTCCCTCTCCCTCTGCCTGCCTCTCTGCCTACCTGTGCTCTCTATCTCTCTGTCAAATAAATAAATAAAATCTTTTTAAAAAATTAAAAAAATCATTTGGGAAACAAACAAAGGAATTTAAAGAATCAATAGGCATATAAAATTAAAAATCCTAGCTGTTTTAACTTAGGAGTCTGTATTAATATCAAGTTACTAGAACAGTTTTTTTCTAAAAGTAAAAAAATTCATGTTCTTCTCTAGATTTGGATTATAATAATTCCAGAAAACTGTACATTTTTAAATAAATTTAAGAAAGATTTATTTTCTGATAATTTTGTGAAGTATATTGTAGATGCTTAGTTCACAAGATTAAGTTATATTGTACTTAAATTGTATTACTCTAAAAAGAGTAGCTATATTTAGAGCATTAAATTGTTAAATTAAGGGGAAAAAAATCTTACACTCATTAAAAAGTTGCTGAATGGTATGGATTTTATTTTCTTAATGCTTCCATCAAGATTTCACATGAAACTGAAGGAAAAAAGCCATAACTGAAATGGAGAATACTTTCAGCCTTGTCTGGAGTGATGTAAAAGACATAACAGTTGACTAGCACTTGTTCAGCAAAGTATTGGGTTCAGTGTCCTTGGCTATTCCATATCACTGACTGATTTACTCTATCAGCTGCTTTGTTAAAAAGCAGATATATTTCAACATTAAAGTTCATTCTGATTCCTGTTTTTTAGTTTAATCATGTTTTGAGATTAATGTCTGGTAATTTTATCAAAAGCAGTTTTTTGTTGTTAAATATTAAGGTGTAAATTCTTGCTTCAGTATCACCATGAGGTTTCCAAGCTGAACAAAAGCCAGGACATCAACATAACTTCCTTGGGAACATCATAGTCATGGGACCCTAATAGTTTGGAATTTTCCATTTCCTTGACATCATCATTGCTTATATATCAACCCTCCATTAATCAGTGATCAATATTTTCCCATACGTATCCTCATGCTTGTGTGTTTTAGCAACACTTGAGCATAAGATTTAATTTCTTCTTTTTATGACCATTGACTTCAATTAAAAAATTCATCTATAGCCGGGATATAAAACATGAATAAAACAACTATGGAATTCTTTTTCACTTGCCACTTAAAAACCTCCTTTATATTTGAAAAAAATATATAGCACTAGAACTGTATTTTTGTACAAAAGTCCATTTGGGGAGTCCATAAATAGAGTGTTTCCAAATTCATACTGGGAAAGCATTCTTTGAAACATTGCCTATAATTTAAAGCCATAAATTTTGAAAAATAAAAAGCTATCAAGTAAATCAATAGTAAAGGAGGGTTGTCTTAATTTGTATTAGACCATACTTAGTAGTAGTACCCTATGCTTAAAATCATTGCCATTTTACTGTTCTCTATTTTGAAAGTTCTCTTAAATCAAATGTCACACCAAGTGTGCTAAATAAAAGACAGCCTTTTGATAGTATTCAGTCAAGAATCACAACACCCAAATAATTACTCCCTTGGGCCTGTTCACTGCTCAATGGGCAATTTGAAAGGGAACGAAAAGCATGGGGTAAATTCAAATTCAAATCTTTCTATTTGAAAATGGAGTAATATATCACTTGTACTTGCATAATCCCTTTCACTTACAGACCCAAAAGCACTGTTAAAAAGCATTTCATTAATTTTTTCAGTACTCTTGGAAGGAATGTGGTTGTCATGAGTTAGAAACAATATGGTACAGATGGGGAAACTGCTATCAGGTGTCACACACAGCTCCTGGGTTGATAGGGCAAATGTGATTCACACAGGTTTCTCAGACTCCCAGGTGCTAGCCCTGAAGCAACATTCCCCCAGCTGTTGAGAGACTTCAATGTGGAAGATAGAATTTATTGGATGGTACGTGTAGTTTATTTACTAGCCCTCAGTCACTTTCCTTTATTCTGATTTTCATGTGTAAATTACAGCTTGGACAAGCATGGGTTTGAGGATTTGGAATAACTAGGTACCAGTGCTCGCCATCTCAGACTGACCAGTAGAACCCTGGAAGAGTTTGCTCAAATCATCTGTATGTCAGTTTACCATGACCATAAGTGATCAGTGTACCATCTATGAAAACAGATGTTTCATCAACACAACATACTAATATTCTTATACTTGCCTTAAAACATTTGAAATACATATAGCACATGCATAAAAGATACATACTGGCACATCACTGTACGTAGGGTCTCCCTCTGCTTCTTTATTAGTGTTTATTTCTCTGTGTGTGTTCCAGCAATAGAGTGAATGCTGTTTCATTAAATTAAGAAGTTAGAACAAAAAAACTGCTACTAAAATTTAACAAGAAAGAATAATAGAAAGGGATTAGAAAAACAAACAAGAAATTTAGCATTTCAAGACTTTCTGAGAGTCTTAGAAGTCAAGAATGATACCCAGATAGAAATGTATGTAGAAAAAGAAACATTTCATGGGAATTATAATTGCAAATATACAAAGAAAGTGACTCTAACCACAAGACATAAATCCAACAAAAGAGAAAGATGGCAAGTAAAAAAAATATTGGTAACACAATGCCTTGGCATTTTTCATTTTCCAGATGTGACTTAAAAACAAGAATGTTAAAACAACAGTGAGGTAACACTACATATGTGTTGGAAGGGCCAAACCCAGGACACTGAGGACACTAAATGCTGATGAGGGTGTGGAGCAAGAGAGCTGTCATTCACAGCTGGCAGGACTAAAAAATGGTACAGCCACTTCAAAAGACAGTCTGGCAATTTCTTATAAAACTAAACATACTTTACGCATGCCATCCAGCATCATGCTCTTTTGTATTTATCCAAAAGAAGTGCAACTTATGTCCTCTCAAAAACCTACACACGGATGTTTCTAGCAGCTTTATTTATAATTGCCAAAATGTGGAAGCCAACAAATGTTCTTCAGTAGTGAATAGATAAAGACATTGGTACATCTAGACAAGGGAATATTATTCAACACGAAAAAGAAATTAGCTAGTGATTTCCATGAAAAGACACGGAAGAATCTTAAATGCCTATGACTAAATGAAAGAAGCTAATCTGAAAAGGCTGCATACTGTATGATTCCAACTATATGACATTCAAGAGAAGACAAAACTATGGAGACAGTAAAATGCTTCGTGCCAGAGTTTAGGGGGAGGAGAGGATGAATAGGTGGAACACAGAGGACTTTTAAGCCAGAGAAAATATTCCGTTATGACATTATAGTGATGATATATGTTATTATACATTCGTCTAAACTCATACAAGGTACAATACCAAGAGTGAACTCTGGGAAGCAGGACATTGGACTTTGAGTGATTATGGGGTATAAATTTTAGCAAAGGTACCACTCCCGTGGAGGATGATCTTGGGGGAGGCTGTGTAGGAAGAGAGGGTATGTGGGAAGTCTCAGTACTTTCTGCGAACCTAAAACTGCTCTAAAAGATAAAGTCTTTTATGACAACAAACAAGAATCAATGCGCATACTACTCCAAATGGCTGTGGTGCAACCAGTTCTGAGAAGTAAGGAAATTTTGACAGAAAAAGAGAATCAGCAAGCAGTTGTGAGTCTGAGCACAAAGAGCACAGCCAGAGGAGAAAAGATGGTAGGCAGCACCTGCTGTGAGAACTGCAATGGAAGTAGAAAATGACTTGACAAGATGGACTGGGGCTGGATGAATGGTCCTCCTGATTATTCATGATCCTTGAAACACAATGATTTCAAGCATTATTTCCACACACATTTATTTCCCCCCGTGTTCTGATATCTACTTAATCTTAACATTCCCTTGCCCATGGACCTGGACCTGAGCACATCACACCAGAAAGACACCAGCAACAATGTAACCTCCAAGACAGCTGAGAGATGCACACCTTTGTAATTTTTCCCCTCCGTGCCCTCCAACTAGCTCTGGGAAGCAGGACATTGGACTTTTACCTGATAACTGGGACTTACGGAGGGAAAAAACAACAACCCCAAATCCATCAACAATGCAGAAGTATACCCAGAGATCGGGATGAAGAGACAGATCAGGGTAAAGGCGAATTATTCACACAGGCAGAGAGAAAAGTGAGGCAGCTGGAGGCTCAAACAGGATTGGGAGGTTCACTCTGAATTGTTTAGTGTGGGAAGAAATGAACTCTACCAGTAACCATACGTGCAATTAGGGAAAACTTCTGAAGCCTGGCCGGAGGAGTTAGACTTTCTTCAGAACTTCTCACACCTCTTTTTAAATAAAAGTTAAAGGAAAAGGAAGCCTTGGGAGTCTTTAGATTTGACCAGCAAGGAAATTACTGAGAACCAAGGAAACTTCTATCTTCAATATTCCTTTTGAATGTCACTTCTAAGAGAATACATGAATGCTCAGTAGACTGCGTCCTTTATCGCTCTGCGGTTAACGAAACCATTTTCTCCCTTACACATTAGAATTGCAATGATCTTCCATGGCCAAAGGAGACAAAGGCAAATCATTGCTTGGGATTTATTTATTTGGGGGGAAATCATAAGGTTTTTGTGTCTGTGCACTTGCTTTCACTTACAGTCTCCTTAATGAATCCAGATGAGAAAAGCTCCCAGCTGGGATTTTAGATAATTTGTTGTTATGCAAAAACCTGAAAAACAAAAGATAACTTTGAATCACAACACAGTAATGATGCTTTGGGAGACTTTAAAAAAAATTGGAATTGTGAATCCAAATACATTTCTAAAAGTATTTCAGTGTGAGAGAAGGCAAATACAAAACAGAGTGTCATTTATGCAAGCACAGTCTTAAAAGATTTACATGCATGTGTATTCTCATCCATGTTTTTTTTAATTTTTCGTTTTATTTAGTTAGAGATTACAAATGCTAAGAATAAAAATCACAGAAATAAGTCTTTAAACACATAGGAAATCAAGATAGAGAATGTATTCATTAAAAAGAATGGCACAATAATGTATGACTGCAGCAGCTTGCAAGAGAACCATGAATAACTGGATCCTGCGGATGGCAATCCTTTGTCTATTTTCACTTACTGGCCAGCAGCAGTTTTGCTAAAAGACAGTTCCATTTGGTGGTGCTGTGGTCCCTGGCTCAGCCAACCATTTGCCTGTTCCCTTTCAAGTCCATGCACACGTTCCCCACTCCAGGCAGATCACAGAGATGCACATCCCCAGGCTCTGTTGCTCATGGAGGAGACCCAGGCCACAGTATCTCTACCCCTCCTTCCACCTGGTCGGTCCTGCACTGGTTTGGGTTCCCTGAATGCTGCCCTGGCCATACCACTTTTTCCCACTGTGACGAGAGAAACTATGACTAGCAAATAACTAGCTAGGGTTCATCTGCTCACTAGCACCACTGAAAGCATATTCAACAAAGAGCACATGTATGAAGAGACAACATAACAAACAGTAGTCTGCAACACAGAGGAAAGCTCCATGCCATTTATTTCTAGACACTGTGGTTTTGAGCCTAATTATGAGCATAAATAATCAAATAATGTGTAGAAAATGTTAACAATTAGCTATATCCAGCCTCCCTCTGAGTCCTAATTCATGACCAGTGCCCCATCTCAAAATTAAATAAGATTATATGACCATGTTTTCCTAGCAATGTATGCTTTTAGCTTAATTTTAACTATTTTATCTATTAGGGATTAAGGTAGTGCGGTGTCAGCAGGAGTCAAAATATTTTTATGGCTTTGGAATTTGATGCACATCTGAGTAGATATAATTTTTTCCTGGTCCTTACTATTTTAGTTCCTTATACCCATTATCCCCAGCTCCACCCAATTCACCAAACTCAGAAGCAATGACTAGAGAAGAAACAGTGAACAGTTAGGTTAAGATGGGTGTACAGACAGAAGTCACACAGTAATTCTCATTCCCCACAAGCCCTAACCCATATCCATATCTCAGGAGATATCGGAATAGAATTTAATAATGGAGAAGTAGCTTGTAGTACATTGCAGCTGAACCTCGGGGAAAGCCACGTAATTTGGACAACTTATTCATGTGTTGTTTTTTTTTTTGCTGGACTACTAGCTTATTTCACTATTTTACAACTAGTAGAATCCAGGGTGATAACAGTAAGAATGCTGTTGATCATCTCTTAACATATTTAAAGCCTGGAAATTGCACCAATAACCAGAGATTGAAAGATGTTATCTATTTTCCAAGCCAAGTAGACCAGAATTGTTTAACAGGCAAAACAAATCAAGAAAAAAGCATAACATTGTCATCACCACAGATTTTGAGGCAAGGTATGTAAATCTTGAAAAATCATTGTCAAAAATTTTCCTTCATCTTGTATGGTGACAAAATGTCCAAATGTTATTTCAATATTAGTTTATATCATACATATTATTGGGGTTCCCAAATCAGATACTATTGCTACTTGTTATTTCTATAACTATTTGTTTTCAAGTAGATTAATCTGTCTAAACTTCAGTTCTTTTGTCCATAAAATGAGCTTATTATTATAATATTATTATTTATCTCCTAGATTACTATGTCAGTGACAACATTAAAACAGTAGTAGTATTTCTGTGGTCCTCTTCAGCAGGGGTGCAAAAATGTGTGCCTATGCTTCCTTTTTTCTCTTTCTTCTTTCCAGGTTCTGTGAAGTTAATCTTCAAAATGCTGACTATTTGTTGAATTCTGCTTGTAGAAGTATCACTTTGATTGCTTTACTCCCAACAAAACCTAAAAAGCACCTCTTCCTGTATTGGAAAGTTCTTATAATAATTATTTACTGCTAATGTTTTCTGTCAAAGATATTTGGTTAAAAAGAAAATTAGCAGTATCCATTGCACCGAAATGATACAATGACTGATCTCTTTCTTGTGGCAGAAATATACAAGTTATCAAACAAACCAAGACATGAATGAGTTTTTTCAACATTAATGTTCTGAGGAGAGAAAAGCGTTATCTTCTGCCTGAAATTTAGTTTAGAATTTCAAGATATATCCACTGGAAATCCAAGAGACTTCTAAGAAGAAGAGAAAACCTCATATTCAGATCCTATACTTTGAGAAAGCTTCTTGAAAGAACCTTGGCTGTAGTGAGGTGCATGCCTGATAAAGAAGACATTTCCAGGCTGGTTGACTCAATGCCAGTCCCTGCTGCTCCATAAAGCATTCCATGGGATGTTGTTTCAAGCTGGTATTCTCCCCAAACCACTAAAACTAAATGTGTTCTTAGTCACCATGAATGTTCTTTATGGCTACAGAATACCAAGGTTTTCTTCCTCTTGGTATATTTTTCCCTTTTTTTAAAGATTTTATTTATTTATCTGACAGAGACATAGCGAGAGAGGGAACACAAGAAGGGGGGAGTGGGAGAGGGAGAAGCAGGCTTCCCGTGGAGCAGGGAGCCCGATGTGGGGCTCGATCCCAGGACCCTGGGATCATGACCTGAGCCGAAGGCAGACACTTAACGACTGAGCCACCCAGGTGCCCTATTTTTCCCATTTTTAAAAGAGAGATTCATTAAAGATTCTAAAAGAAAAACTATGCAATATACAAACTATAGCTTGCTGAGGTCAGTCAGCATATAAAAAATAAATACAGGGATCCAGCTTTATAAAGCATGTCTATAGTCTCACCACTTTGCAATTTGCAAGTGGCACTGGGGAGAAATGGCATAGTTATCAGGTTCTTCGATACCAACCACAAATTATTAGACAAAAAGTCAGAATTTTGTATACTTTAACAGGCATTACTGCAATTTTCTGCCTGTGCATCAAGCTCTAAATTTTCAGCTTGAAAATTTTAACCCAGGTGGTTTCACAAAAAGTGTATAGATTCTTTTGCTTGGTGATGTAATAATAAATAGTTTATGATTGATTGTTTAGCAATAAGGCTTATTGACCAGAGAAAAATCTAAGTTTGGTAAAGGGCCAGGATTTTCAAATTAATTCTTCTCTTCATAGGAAAGATGAAGATGCAGGTCTTCACTGGCTTGTATTGACATCATGCGTCCAGTGAAAAGAACATTCCACACAGTGGTAGGGGTTGATATTTATGAATACAACACATGGGGGCTTTTATCAAAGCCTATAAGTAAAGAACTATTCTAGATACTGTTGCTGCTACTGCTGAATGCACATCACTTGAGGATGTGTAGTTACAGACAAAATTATGCTGAATTCGTATAGATTGAGAAATACCTTAATTAAAATAGTTTAATTTTAATATCTAAAATATTATTTCAACAAACATACTTCAAAGTTATAGAGAGAAGAATTCTGACTCAAAATAGTGAACGAGGCATGCAAATTTGCCTCATTCTCTTTCAGAAGTCAACTGACATAGCCCAGATGGTCAATACAATAAATAAACCCATAACAATCAAGAGGACAGAATGCATAAGGTCATCAACAGATAAGAGATTTCAATGAACTCTGGAAACATACAAAATGTGTGGAAGAGGGTTGGAAGATGAAACAGAAAAAGCAGAAGCCCAGAGAATATATGAAGCAGGAACAATCTGATTGTTTGGGACCCAGGACACCAAACTGAGTAGAGGGACAGGATGGGAAATGGGGTTTACTGAACGTGTGGATGAAGAAATGTAATTAATTTGTAGCACTGCTAAATGCTAAGAGGAAAAAAAATTATATATATATATATTTCTTATTATTTTTACAGGTTTTTCGCTAAAGAAAATTTAAAAATTGACAAAGAAAAGTAACAGATTTTGTGTGGAGCAGCAACTGAAGAGGAAGCCTTTCCTTTCACATTCTAATATTTTAGATGGAGAAATCTGCCATTTTCCCACCCAACTGTCCAAACTAAAATTCCCTCTAATGGGAAATTTTGAAAGAAAACAGACCTACCTACAAGGGAACAGGAGCCACTTAGACCCCCAGCCCAATATTTTCAAGTATAAATACCAAAGATCACCAGGTACAGGAGCTTAATCAGGACCATGGCAAAGAAAGAACAAGACAAAACAAAGAAAAACCAACTCCAGAAGAAGCAGGAGAATTCAAAGAACTAAAAAAAGAGAAACATAACAAAAACATGTTGTGATTAATATACTCAGAGATCTTTCAAGAAATATGTATATATAGTTTTTATTTACATAATAGGGAGGAAACGAGAAGTTAAAGCCTTTTTTCTTGGTCAGTTCCCTACTCCTTCATGGATCCTAAGATAGCAGCCCCCTCCAAAAGGTAGGAGATGCCATCACTGCCTTGGGACTCTCCTTTGGGGAGCAGGAATCTCCCCTTCCCAGTTTTCAATGGAGGAAAGCAATGCTTATTCATCAGCAAAATTTTCCCCAACATTAAAGTCAGTGGCTTAAGTTCTTTGAACTTATTAGTTATCGTGATGCTAAGCCTTGAATTTGCCAAAGGTGGAACTCACTGCTTAAACCTGGTGGAGCAGGAAATGGGTATAGTTCCCTCCTCCATTACATGCCTTCAGCAAAGCAAGCACACAAATCTAAACAATGCAATTTTATTCATTACAATGCCCATACTTCTATATGCAGATAAGTTTGGAGTGATGGCATGGGAAAGTGGTTGATTAGCTCTTTTTAATCTTTTAATTTTACTGGCCTATTTCATGTATCAGTATGAAAGGGCATCATTTTCAAAACCTACAGACTCCTAATTAGAATTTCTTTTCAGATATATTTTAATTCAAACTGATTCCTGATTAAGTTTAGAATGATGTATCATTCTGCACTTTCTTTCTCTTCATAAAAAAACCTGTTATCTTCTGCTAAAATCACAGTTAATTTGTTAATATAAGGTAATCGAGGAAATGAAGAGATAAAGTATTTTCATCTGATAAAAGACAACACAAAAGGAAGCTGTCCAAGTGTCCTTCTGGTTTGTCATTGTTATGTTAACCAACTGAGCCATCCAGACACCCCTACTTATTAAAACTTTTAAAATGAAGCTTATCAAATATAACATTCATCTAGAAAAGTACACACATTATGCTATAAGCATGATGACTTTCCTGAAAGTGAATGCAGCTGGGAAAACAGAAAAAGACAAAACTGCCAGGACTGCAGAAGCTCCCTCCTGCTGTTCCCTATCACCTCCTTCTCTCCAAAGGTAACCACTGTCTAACTTCTAGCTATTACACGTTACTACTGTTTCTGAATTCAAAAAACAAAATCAAACTATGCAATTTTCAATGTTTGGATTTTTTTTGCTCAAAATGTTTCTGAGATTCGTATGTGCTGTATAGTCTTCTGTTTTATGAATATGCAGCAACTTATTTCTCTTCTTTTGTTGTTGGATGTTTGAGTAGCTCTACAATGGAGCTGTTAGAAGTGATGCTGCCTTAAACACCCCAGAACACACTCTGGTGCACATGCATACATGTGCACGTCTGTTGTGTCTATAACTAGAAGTGGAACTGATGGATAGGTCATAGGGGATGTGTATGGTTAATTGTGGTAGATTCTGCCATAAGTTTGCAAAGTGGTTTTACCTCCTTGAAATGCTCATTGCTTTTGTCCTGTTTTTAATTGGGTTACTCGTCTTTTCTCCATTGATTTCAAACTATAGAATGGCTTACCGTAACTCTATCTTATAGTACAAATGTGCAGACTTTGCTTCTTAGGCTTACACCTGATCTCCAGGGCAGTCAATACATTGTATAAACAGAAGTAAAGCAGAAGCAAAGGACATCTAGAGAGTCAACACTTACAGTCGCTCTAATTTCAGAAGGTCTCCAAATGTCTCTGGTTGTAGCGTTTCTATTTGGTTGAAATGAATATACCTGGAAGGCACAAAACAAGTTGGTTATTTCTTGTGCTGGTGAGAAAAATAAAATGTTTGAGGAATTAACAATAGCTTCAGCTGAAATTCAGCTCTGAAGTATTCCAAGTCCCCTCTGTTCTTTAGTCCTGGGTCTAAAACCTGATGTTCCAACAGGGAACCAACACGAAGAGCATCCAGAAGCAGTAATTCAATATCACCTCTTCTCTTAGGTAGTGCTCTTGAGTAGAAAGATACTACATGGTTGGTGAAGTTACTCTTCAACTCATTAATTTTTTTAATTAATTTATTTATTTATTTATTTGAGAGAGAGCATGTGAGAGAGAGAAAGAGAAAGAGAGAGAGAGAGAGAAATAGAGCACAAGCAGAGGGAGGAGAAGAGGGAGAAGCAGACTCCCCACTGAGCGGGGAGCCCAACTCAGGTCTTGATCCCAGGACCCTGAGATCATGACCTGAGCCTAAGGCAGACACTTAACCAACGGAGCCATCCAGACACCCCTACTTATTAAAATTTTTAAAATGAAACTAGAATAATAAGACTGGAATCATAATAAGACACATTACAAGTGACCACATTCTTACACTTCAGGATAGAGGGAATGTTCCTGTCTAGAGAAGACAAAAAAATGACATATTTTATATAATGTGATGAATATTTGAAGTGAATTAATTATGCCTGAGGGTATATACAAAGTAATGTGTCTTGTTTTAATCCATTTAGAACTAGACCTTTTCAGTCCTTGGCAACCCCCTATGCAATCGATCCAGGGGATATTTCCAAAGCTGCCATCTCAGAAAGGCTTCTCTTGAAGTAACAAGCAGCACAACTGAAGACAGAAAGATTTCCCTTTCTCTCAGAAATTCTGTGATGAAATGGAGAAACATGCCTTCAAAGCAGAGGGCTGAGCAGAGCAAATCTTAGATCCACTGCTAAGGCTACATACTTCTCTACAAAAATTTAAATATCCACCTTGCACCTGACTTCTAAACACAGCTTTTTCAAAATCACTGAAATGAAACCAACAGTCACATCCAGCAGTCTATAGTGAACTGTCTGCAGAAAGCACCTCAAACACAAAATTCACAATGAGAAAGAACTGCCAAGTCTCACACTGAATTATGTCCAAACAGAAGAACACAATAATTGCACTTGACTTAGTCAACAGAAAGTTATTTGACTTAAAGTGAGGATACAAGAAGAGAAGCTTCATATTTTATATGCTTACATTAAATATATTTATGTACCCGGAATTAGAACACTTTTGAAAGAAAAAATAAAAACATTTTAAGGAAAAGAAACACCTCTACTACATTCATAGGCTCCTTTCTTATAAAATAATTATTACAGGATGAGCACTTCAGACATCAATGCAAAAGCATAATAATTATGTTAAAAAGGATGTAGTTGGAAGGGAATGATAATTTCAGACTGTGTTAGGTTGGATCCTGGAGGCAGTACTGCACCTTCCCACTCTCTGAAATTTGGCATCCTGGCTGATGGTCACAACATTCCTTCCAAGGTTTCCACTATTTATAAAAGCTACAACAATGACACTGTGTAAGACATAACTGCCTTAATGTTTGCATAAAACAACTTTGTTTTTATATTACACATACACACTCACACATACCACACACTGCCCTCTAAAAATCATTACTTCTGTAATTGGTCTAGCACACAGTGGAGGAGGTAGAGCCTGGAAGAGTTCAAGACAGAAGGGATGGGAATGGGGTATTCAGGGTAAGACCAAGTGTGGGAGGAAGGAAGGAAGAGAGAGGAGCTTCAGGGATCACACGAAAGAAAGATTTGGAAAGAGGCCAATTACAGGATTTTTCTTTCCAAGTGGAATGCATTGCATCATTGGAATTCCATGCTTACTAACATATAGTGCAAAAGATGACTATGAACAAATGCTGATTAGGGCTCCAAATTTAGCATGAACTAAATAATAATAACAGCAACACCAAACACTACTGTTCTGTGTACTTTACGTGCATTTAGTCATTTTTAATCCTCAAAACTATGCTGTGAGATGAGTTCTATGAATACCCCTATTATTTAAGTGGGAAAAATGTGTTATAGACAGGTTAAGGTACTTGCTCAATTTTGTGTAGCTTTGAATTGCCGGGATCAAGATTCAGTTTAGGCAGATGTTTGTTTTACTTATCACCTGAGTCCGCAGTCTGGTGACAAAGTGAGCGGCTGCACACAGATCAGCAGACAGGCAGAGCACACACAGATGATCTAGTAAGACCTGATCCAACAATGTCAGGAGCAAAGCCTTCCTCAGGTAGGGAAATGTCTGCTCCACGTGGAGAACTCAAGAGATGATCAGTAATAAATCCAACCTATGCATCGAGTGAAACCTGTGCTTACAGACACCACTGGAGGCTACTTCTCAGCATGCCTGGCAGCCAATCCCACTACATTAGTGCCTTCCTCTACTGAAAGATGTAGAGTCCTTAACTGAGGGAAAATATCACATTCCAGTTCCTGGAACAACCTAACAAGCCACAGGAAAAGAGGTCACAAGCCAAGGTCTGTCATTTAGCCACTTGAATGCCAAATTTCAGATTTTAGAAGTGAGTACTCTAGTTTATGAATTAGCTAAGCCCTTGTTTTCCCTCCTTCTTATCTTTTAAACTTCTTGTGAACAATTTCTTTATTAGAATTTTTACCGCATAAAAACTGGAGTTTAGCAGAAACACTTCCCATTGGCATTCTGAAGAACTTGCTCCAGTATACAGGTATGAGCAGAGCTTTCTGTTGAGAGTCAACTAAATCACTGAGTCAACTAAAATCAGGGCCAGAAGACAATCTAAGGGTTAAAATAACACACAATATTTTGTTCAATATCATAGCTACTGTGATGGTAAGGACTAATCTACAATTATATTTTTTGTCAATAGATTTTGTGATTTGTACTGCACGGTAACTAAAGAATTTTTAAAATATTGATTTTTACATTTAAATATTCTGTACTTTGCAATTTATGCTTAGTAATTCATAAGAAATATATAATCTTTTCAAACACGCACATACTGAGAACGTACTAATCACAGCCCTGTTTATTCTGCATTCGAGGAATGCTTCCCAAGAGCAAATCTCCCAAATTCTAGACTCATCCAGGGTGAAACTTCCAGGTCAAATACTTTCTACTGAACTTTAATCTAATATACTACATGGTAGCATAAGCAACTAGTATTTGAATTCACTACTAATAAATGTGAACAATGCACAAAAGTAGATTTTGTTCCTAACAGGGAAATAAGACAACCCAGAGAATTCTGTTTGATTGTAGCTTTTTTCTGTATGATTTGACAAATTTCCTAACAATGAAAAAAAATTTTTTACTTTAACCCAATTCAAAGCAGTATAATGTTTTGTGGGGCTGATTTGATTCATGCCATGGCTTTGGCCCAGTCAAATAAAGAGGGATTTAGGTTTGATTTTTTTACTCCCTTCTCAACTTGGTAACATAGCAAGTCTATCCTCTCCTGTAACCTTACTTTTACTGGGCTCTTGAAATTTCTGACATTTTCAGGTACCTATTGCTAGGTAGATAAATATGAATGATCACTTGAAAAGATTGGAATTCTGTTTTGAATCATTTCAAGACATTTAGACACAAATAAATCAGTAGCTATCTCTTCATATGTTGAAAGAAGAAAATTATCACCACTGTCATTTCATATTTAGTCAAAAAGAGCCTCCCTAGATGATTTCATCTACACCGATGGCTCCAATCATCTCTACCTAGAAGGCTTACAATTACATCTTCAGATGTACCTCTAAGACCTAGATTCATACATCTAGCTTCTTACATATCCTCTGGATGTCACAAAGGTATCTCAAACCCAGCAATGTCTGAGGCCCAGCTCATAATCTCCCTCCATCACACCTGCTTTCCTGTGCTGCTGCCTGTCTCAATGGAACCATTACATACCAATGTGTGAAGTCAGAAAACTAGCAGTAACTCTTCCTCCCTCACTCCCCATATGCTATCCAACTCCAAATTCTTTTGCCTTTACCTTCTAAATATCTCTTGAATTTATTCCATCCTCCTTTTCCCACTACCTCTGCACTGGACCAAGGCATGCCCTTAGGTACTGCAATATAGGAAGTATTAAAAACCCTTAAGTGTTTTCAATTTGTATAAGAACAAAGATAAAGTTCTCTACAAAGCCAAGTCCCTTCATGATCTTACCTGAAAAAGTTTTTCCAGCCTCCCCTTTTATCTTGCTTTCCTTTGCCACCTCAATCCCAGCACCCTTGCCTTCTCCCAGGCTCTTATATTTGCCATACTCTTGCCCACAGGGGTCTTCATGCAGTTGTCTTCTCAGCCTGATAACCTCCCCCTCCTCATTTTGCTTGAATTCCTACTTGGTGTTTAGATCTCAACTGTGTTATTTCCTTCAGGAAGCCTTTCCTGAGCTCCTTGTCAAATCCCCTATTAAGGCTTTCATTGCACTGCATAGTTGCAATTTTATACTAGTTTGAGTGGTTGTTCAAACTATATCTATCTTCCCTAACTAGACTCTTAAGTTCCATGAAGACAGAGACCATACTGGGTTTAAGTTCATTTCCAAATTCCCAATTTCCTAGCACAGGCTTAATGGCTAGATAGAGCACAACAAATTATGACATTAACCCTGACTTTTGTGAGATCTGTGATAATGTACGTTTAATTGCATTTCCTAAAACCTTATTAGGCGCAACAAACCTGAAGGACATCTAGCAAATTCCTGGGGCTTTCTGAATCAATCTCATTCCAAAGAGATGTTTTTACAATTACAGTTTTTTTTTTTTGTGAGCATGGACAACATATTTGACAGCTCTTACCTGAGTAAATATTGACTTACACAGCCAGCCCCAGGTATTAGCCCACCCAAATGAGGACAAAAATCTTCCCAAATTTTATAAAATGGGCAGAACAAGAACATGTGGCCAGAGAATGACAACAAAAATAATAGAGAAAGAATGGTTCTCAGGGAGAGAAGTTGCTGGTATTGATTTAGCTTTTAGTGTGAACTCACTGAGCCACATAAAAACAAATCCACTGTGCTCTACCATCACCTTGGCAACCCCACTCTAATGTAAGAGCAGAGATGGGAAGAAGAACACTATATTTATCTGTATCTAATTGCACAATCAAAAAAGAATATAAGTTCAGTGCACCCAACCCTTTTCATGTGTCTATGTAAAACATAAGCTAAGGAAATATGAATTGGGATGACTGAGGAGATGTTTAAAATAAGCTCTCAACAATCCAGCACATAAAACAGACCTCAGAGAAGGCAACACTGAGGTGACAGCTGACTTGGAGATCTACTGTGCCCTGCCTCCATATTCACCAAAGAATTTTTGCATGCTGGATGCACCACTGTGACTCCAACTTTCCATACAAATCAGATGAGATTAAAATATGCATTTTCTAGCTTCATTGCACAATAGCAAGTAGGAATGATCTGTTAGAACAATAAATTATTCATACAGTTTAGGAGTTAATTAAGCATTTGAATGGAGATCTTTATTTCAGAACACAGTAAATTATTTTAACTAATTTTAAAGGAAAAAATGACTGAATTACCATAATCCATTAGGTTCAAGAGAAAAGCTTTCTAGTATCTTATTTGCATGCTGTTCTGAAGTCAATAGTGTATTCTACCAAAATCTATTGTACAAAGGATTGTATTTATTCTTAAACAGTTAAAACCAGATAAAATTTATACTGTACAAGCTTGACTCCTCAAAAAGTTTTTCAATCATAAATTAGAATACTTATAGAAAAAGTCATGTTTCTAAAATAGTTTAGGTATAATCCAATTCCAGTCTTTATTTCTTTTCACCTGAACTAATAGCTATAGATAAATGGACCTTCCAAACCAAGCCTTTTCTTTTCAACCTATCATATTGAATTATCTGATAGCTATTACAGAAAAAAGTGTTGACTAAACTGGTCCCTTATTAGGATCCTTAATATCTCCCCCACTGTCTTCTGCTAGAATTCAAGGTTTCCCAAGATCTAGTGCCAACTTGTGACTTCCTTCATCTCTCACATGAGTCTAATCACCCTCTAACCAAATTTTTATTTTCCTATCTCTGAATCCCCCTTTCTTAAAACTAGTGTCTGTGTTTAAAATGTTTTCTCATCCATTTAGATGCAATTCAAATAGTATTTTCTCCAATAAGGACTTCATGTCAAAAGTAACTTTACTCCTCTGTGATCCTTTAACATATTAAAACATTAATAGGCTCTATTGAGTTCCTTTGTAGTGTAAGACAAGATCCTTGACCTTCTCAGAGATTTGAGTCTGGTTAGAGGTAAAAGATAAGAAATCAATAAGTATATAAGAAATCAATGAACCTTGAATTCTAGCAGAAGACATCTAATAGGCTGTGTATTATGATAATGTATGAAAGGAAAGCCATGAAACTATGAAGGATCTAAACCAGATTTAAAGGTAAAGAAAGGTTGTGCAGAAAATAGAATTCTTTAACTAATTTTTATGGACAAGCTGTACTTACCTAGATATAAAAGAAGAAAGGCAGTTTAGGAAGTGGAAAGACAAGTATATGTGAAGCACAGAGGCATAAAAGCACATGGCTCTTTTACAGAACAGAAGTAGTTGGACAGAGGCATCCATGCCTGCAGAAGTCAAGAAATTCAGCAAGGAAGTTTCAACTTGATCCTGAAAGTGATCAGGACATGTTACAAGATTTAAAGAAATGGAATTCTGTAATGAATTTTTTTTTTTATTTTAGAAACATTATTCTGGTAATGATGTGAACAAAAGATTGGAAGTTAACTAGAGAGAGATACGAGCTAGATCAGTGGTTTCCAACTTAGGGTGCTTTTGCCCACCCTGGGGGATATTTGGCAATCTGTGAAGATATTTTTGTTTGTCACAACTGGGGGTGGTGCTGCCATAGGCATCCAGTGGAAAGAGGCCAGGACTGTTGCTCCACATCCTACAACACAGGATAGCCCCCACAACATTACCTGGCCCTTCTTGTCAATAAATGCTGAGGTAGAGATTCAGAGATAGGGAAATACATATACATATACATATACTTATAATATACTTATACATATACTTATACATACAATTTTTACACTGTTATATTAATTTCAGGTATATAATATAGTGATAAAAGCCTGATTTCATTTTTAAGCAGAGAAGAGTGGTGGTGACTTTGGATGCTGTGTGGAGTACAGACTGAAAGACTGAAGAGTAGAAGAGCTACTCCAGAGGCCAGGAAAAACAAAATGGTAGGAAACAATTATAAGGGTGCCAGAGAAGAGGAGAGAACTAAAGTAAGTTAAGGAAGACCCTACAGAGGAGGGAAAGGATTGAATGGTACCAATGCACAATTGAAAGATGTCACTTTAAGCAGGAGGTGAGACAGTGACCCAGTGAAACAGGCTGGGAACAATTTATGACAGTCTCTTGGTAGCCAGGAGAGCGAGTGAGATGACTCTTAACTTTTGCCCTCAATTTTCCTCCTTAAGGTAAAAGGCAAAGGTAACTCTGAAATGCCAGAGAAATGTATGAAATAAAGACAGAGGAGCACATTTTGAATTGTCACTACAGCAAGCAAGATAAGTTCAGTACATTTGTATTGTCACTGCTAGAGCTGGTGTTGAAATTTGACTTTTCAACATTTGAGCCTCTTGGTGACTCCCTCCTCCTCAATATACTTTCCACACTGGTTTCCCTTCCGCTAAAGGGCTGCTACTTCTCAATCCCTTTGCTGTTTCCAGTCTTGTGACTGTGAATACTTTCTGTAGGCCAGTGACAACCGAGCTGCACAGCCAGGCCAGACTACTTTCTCATACTCCTGCCTTCAAGCCTGCTACCTACCTCATATGCTACCCTGGCTGTCCAGTAGACTTCTGGAACTTATGTGCAAATCTGCCATCCTGATTATCCCTCCATCATGCATTCCACCCACAGCCTCCTCCATCTCAGCTGATGGCCCTTTTTTCTAGTTGCTTAGGCCAAAAATCTTGAGAACATCATTGACTTCTTTCTTTCTCTAAATCCTACATCCAAGTGGTGACTTTCAATAGAAAGTGCACCCAGGTAAAACCTATACTACTACAAAGTATAGCAGAGGCATCACTGTCTCTGCCCTGGTTTATACCAAGGGCTTCCTGACACTCCCTGCTTATCCCTTCCTGGCCTAAGTCTGTTGTCAACAAGGAAGTCAGAAGAAGGCAGAAAATGCAGAAGTCACAGTAATCATTTTAAAACCTGTCAGATCAATCCTGCCACCTCTTTCTTCAACTCCCTGCAGTGTTCAGTCAGAACAAAAAGCAAATCACTCACAATACAAAGCAAATCCACTCTTTTGATCTGCAACATCCTGTGCTAACTTAGCCTGTCTCTTTGCTCTGGCCACATCAGCATTCAAGCTACCCCACTGACATTCCAGGCACACTCCTAGCTTATGGTGTTTGTAAGGGCTGCCCCTTTGCCTGCTCTGTGCCTCCCTCAGGCATACACAAGCCTATTTCCTTCCCGAGTTCAAGTCTTGACTCAAATGCACCTCCTCAATGAGGCCTCCTGTTTCAAATTACAGCCACCGCTAAGCCCCCTCTCTTCCCTGTTTTTGCTCATATACATAAGTATATTTTTAAATCTTTGCCATAGACCTACATAATTCTATACAATATATTATTTATTATTTTTATTGTTTGTCTCTCCCGATAGATTGTCTTCCCTGATAGATTTGTACTTATTTTAGGTAGTAATTAAAATGTTCAATGGTAGGGAATTGATATCAGTGTTGCAATTTAGTGGCACAATCTGGCCAAAGGTATTACAATGGAACAGAACAAGGGATGAACCTTGAGGCTTTCATGGTGGTGCAGAAATGAAGAAATGAGGGGCCTGGGATGAACTGGCAGCAAGTGTAATGTGATGCAGGGGACAACCCAAGAGAAAACCCACCAGCCACCATAGGCCTTATACAGGGACAGGGTGGTTCAATGGAAGACGGCAAGCTTTCAACATGGGATCCTCTACTCACCTCCTTACTTGCCCCTTACTCTTTGCCATTGGGAAAAAAGCACTCCCTTCTCTGCAAGATGGAGCTAATGATGCCTCATTTGAAGGTGGTTGAGGACTGCAGATCATACAAAAATCATCCAGCACTTTCCTGGCATGTGGCAGATGTCCATGGCATCTGATTAGAAGTAGAGGGCACAGGAGGCAGAGAAAATCCATAAGATTTAGAACGTTAGACAAGGGGTTGGCATAGGGACTTTTTGGCCAAGGCTTACACCCATACTCCTGTCCCTCATACAACATAGATGAGGATCAAGAGCCAATTGAGAAGCTGTTATTAGTGTGTACCAGCATTCTGTGGATCCCAATACAGAGTTTTTTTGAAAAACTGGAATGGACAACTTGGTTTAGTGCTGAGGCCAAAGCAGAGCTTTTTACTGCCTGCTTCCAAATTTAAATCATAGGATCCTCCTTCTCAAGTGTATTTTCAGATATCCCCAGGACTGGAGACCATGCCAAAGCCACTTAGCAATCAGATTGCTGGCCAGCTACACACAGGACAGAAAGATCATGGCTGGCCCAGCCATCACTGTGGGTCACCACAGAGTGACTCTGGTTCAGGAATATCAATCACCAACCCACTAAATTTGCTCCTCCCTTTTCTGTGGGAAGGCACAAAGGAAAGGGGAGAAATGCCTATAATGGAGATGCAACACTCCCTTGTTAAGGTTACAGTAAGCTTGAGAAGAAATGTTGGAGAAACATGAGAAGGGGAAAAAGTAGATGTTTTCTTCCCCAGCATACTGCATTTATTATATTTCTTCCAAGTTCTGAATGCTCTGTCGCTTACCCAAGTGACTTGCTAAAATACTTTAGACGAATTTAAACCCAAGGTAATAACAACAGGATCTCACATTTCCTTCATGCACCATAATTTTATGACATTGTCACAGTGGACAATATTCATTGGGTCAGATGGCTCCTTCTGAGATCACTTCCATAAAATCTCCTAAATGGGGTATTATGTACAATTTATACATCTACTAAAACTTTGAAAGTGGAAAAAGTACAGAGTATTTCAAATAAAAGCAACATAATGTAGAAATTCATAGTTCATGCTGTGAAGGAAAGAAAGCAACAAATTTAGATCCAGTAGAGGGAAGAAATATGCTGAAGAGAAGAGCAAAAACTAAATCACCTGACTGTGAAGACAAAAGTAAGAAATAAACTTGATATAATGTGTACCATGGGATTTCTAAGTAAGATGGAAGAAATCGCTGAAGACAGAAATCACTGGAAAGACCAAAATCAAAAAGGACGAAATATACCAATATGTGCCTATCTTGGCCATAAAGTGTAGATTTGTTTGTGAGAATAGTATGTAAAGAGGGAGATATGTGAGATAGGTTCTAAGGAGATAAAAGTCATCTTGGGAGGATGCATTCCTACATGACCTCACACAAGACCCACCTTTCCCTCAGCTTTCAGTTTTCACTCAAATGAACTCAATTTCATAGACACATTAGGAATCTGGGACTTGTTCAGAGTGGACTGTAGCTAGCAGGATGCTAAGGACGTGGATCCAAGAAGGAGATTAACAGGTGAAAAGTGAGATAAAAGAGAGATTAATACAGGCTAAAGTCTGAAGTGGGCTCTCAGCCAAGTTAGGCTATGTTCTTCAGAGCTATTCCTTGGCATGAAGTGTCAGGTTAGTTTAAAAAGACTGAAGATGGGAGACAGTGAGGAAAGCACAAGAGGCCAGCCTTTGACATGCCTTCTTCCTCAGTAGAAGTCACTTCAGAAGCTGAGCTGGGATGAACCTGAGGGCAAAGATGGAGGGTACACATCTGAGTAGCTGGGCAAAGAACCAGAAAATGATTCTTAGTTCTGTTGGGGAGAAAGAATTTACTCTACTTTTCAAGATCCTTCCAGCTGGACTAAGAATCAAATTGACATGAGACAGATTAAAAGAGAAAATCAAATTTAATAGTGTATGTACAGGGAATCCACACAGACATGGAAATTCCAAAGACAGTCAGGCAACATGATGGTTATATGGTAGGGGTCTGAGGCTACAAAGGGGAGAAAGACCATTAGCAAGAATGTAAAAGAAGGCATTTGAAAACTAAAGGTTGTTCTATTATATTGACATTTCTTAGGTAAAGAGGAATCTCTATCAATAGGTCTCTTCCTGGTACAAGCAGGCAATTGAGGGGTAGGTAAAGAGCTTTTTCTGAATCTGCTGGGTTTGGAATGCTTTTCACTCAAAATAATGTTCATGCCAAAGTGGCCCATCTTGGGGTGGCCTGCCCTTGGTCCTTATGCCTCACACAACAATATGACCTCACTGATTTCTTTTTATCACTAGAGACAAGCATGGCATTTGACTACTGTATCATTAACAAAACTTTTCCAAAAGAAACCAAATGAAACTATAATAAATGTTCCTCAAAAACCAATAGAAGTCTCTAGATGCAGTATACTTAAAAATTTACTATAAATGTATTTGTTCACAAACATTTGGGAGAACAACATTTTTATTTGTATGCATGTATGCCTGCTTCCTTTTATTTTAGATTGGCTTCAGAAGCTCAAATTCAGTTTTTAAATGTGTACATTATAAAAGTTAAAGTTAAGTTTGCTCCACAAGATTCTTGTCAACTCCAAAATTCCATAATTCTCTAAATGTTTTGGACTGGAACACACTCTTGGACCCATAAATCCAGTTTCCAGACATGGTTGATTGCCACCTGGGGATTTACACCTCAGAGAGAACTGGAAATGTCATTGACCAAAGCTTCTCATAAATGAATAGTGTTTTTTCTATGCCCATAGCTATGGTTTTATTCTATTTTTTTATTTCTGGATTTAAGCCATATACAGATTACAAAATGTTTGTCAACCATGAATAGACCAGTTTTTCTCACTGAGGAAGATTGTTGCTGTGAAATCTTGGGTATGTTAGCACTGCATTGAGAATACATTGTTTCTATCTTAGTTGGAAGCATAAGAAACAAATGAATAGTAAATAAGTTTTTAACATATAGAAGATAATAGGATAGGAAAAGATATGAAGAAAAAACCATGATAGTTGTATGAAATAGTTAATGAATAAAATTGCAAAGAAGACTCAATTGTTCAGTCAGCAAATGTGACATATTTCCAAATTATAACCTTGTTCCTTTCTTTTTAAGCCATTAATTTCATATTTAGTACAAAGTGTCAGAACTTTACATATGTAAGGAACATCACTGGATAAAGCTTTACAAATGCAAAAATTGAGACCCTATTAGGTAGATTTAATACTATGTTATGAAAATTCACATGACTTGGCCATTGAAACATTTATAACAGAATTATTTGTAATACACCAATCTTCTAGGTTGTACCTTCCAATAGTACAATCTAAATTATTTCTCATACATAGGATTGATAAAGGAAGATAACATAAATCAATTTGGGTTGCTAAACCTCCAAAGATGTAATAATTCAAACAAATGACATCATCTTAAATATGTCCATTGCCCACATACATTGTGTCACCCCAAGTTGAGCCCAGGCAACTGGGTAAGATCCTCCATGTCTCTGTGGAGAATCTGAGGATACAACAAGTACTGTCCTGGGAAAATGGAGAAAAATTACATACCCACACTGAAATCTTTTATTCCTAATGTGTAAAATGTTCCTTATTGCCTTTGAAATGTTTGCATTTGGGCTGACACCTCACTCAAGAGTATTTCTCAACTGTAGCTTCCATTTTAAAATCCTTTACCTTTGTGTTTGCTTTTGTCTGTTTCTCCACTCAAATATTGGTAGCATGAGACCAGGACTTTGTTTTTGTTCATTACTGTATTCCCCAGAGAAGCCCAGTATTGTAGATCTCAGACCAGTGTTTGGCATATGTTGAGTACTGTATTGGTAGAATGTCTGAATGTTCTTTCAGTTTCTTGGCAAATCTTCTCAGGACTAGGCCGAAATTGGATGTAGCTGATTTGTTGGGTTCTGATGGTGAAATCACTTCTGGAAACCACCTGTACCTCAGCCCCACCACCTTGTTTGTCTCCAGGCTTCCATCTTGCCTCAGGAGACCCCCCTACATAGCCTCCCATCTGGGCTCCCAGTCTTCAGTCTTCCTTGCTCCAATTCTTCCTCCACAGACCTAAGATAAAATTCACATACAATATTCTTCACAGCATGGCACTAACCCAGAGTTTCTTATTTATTTATTTTATGGTCAGTTAGCTACCGTATAGTATATCATTAGTTTTTGATGTAGTGTTCAATGATTCATTAGTTACATATAACACCCAGTGCTCATCACAACATGTGCCCAGAGTTTCTTAAGCTCAGTCTGCAGACAAATTCTTGAGGCTCTGCACTATGATGAGCTTGATAACACAACTCTTAGCTACATTTTCAGAATGGCCTCAGCCACTGTCCCATTCCCTCATTCCTGTTTACTGGACTTACCTACCAGACTAATCTCTCCCACAATTTTCCTCGTGTTACCACCTCATGTGAGATGCCTTGCTACTTTTCTACCTGGGAGACCCAGTTAAAATTTCATGATTATGATTTCTGTAAGTCTTTCCTCGCTATCCCAGGCATAATTTGTGCTTTTATTCAATCATTGCTATATATTCAAAACACATTTATTGGGCACTAGCTGAATGCCTGATATGAAGCTGGTAAGGTGATAATTCACAAATAAAGGAGCTATGCCTCCATCCTTTAGGGGCTTATGATCTGGTACTGAAAAATTAATGTGAAATTTAAAACTTAGTGAGGGGACTATCACTAGAGATATGGGATTATGGAACAACTGATGAGCAGTAGGGAAGCAGAGTCTAAAATGTCTGATTAGTATTTTGACAGGTAGTAGAAATTTGCATCTAGGTAAATAGATAGACATGGGGAAAAGGCCATTACAGGTAGGGTCCATCAATTCAGACTGCATTCAAGGAATCCCAGGCTGCAGATAAAGCCAGAGCATGGAGAAAAAGAGGATGAGATAAACAATGTTCTGCACACATACCAGTGATTCTGGAAAGCTGACTCAGAAATTAAATGCCCGGCATCAATGTTCTCATGACACATTCATTAAACATTTATCCAATTGCATTATAGATGTTTCATTAGATTTTTATCTTCCACGTCCATGGCTAAAATCCTTGGGAGTCATGAGGAAAATGTCAATCTTTACCTTTATTTTGTTTCTCTTTAACACAGCGTTTAGATATAGTACATCCCTCTTCCCACAGGAGAAAAAAGTATGCTTTGGGTATAATCTGTGATTTCTGGCACATAACCTAAACTCCCTGAGATCTAATGTCCTTATTTGTCACAAGTGAAAATAACAATATTTTGGAGGTTTGATGAGGGTGAATAAAACATTATTATAAACACATAGTATATACTGACACTGAACAATTGTGACTATCTCAATATCATATTTTTATTAGTTCCTCCTTCTTTCCTTTCTTCAAATTTTATGAAATTTTAAAGTGCTCACCTGGTTCAAGTTTTCACATTAATAAAAGATATATAATAGTTTTGGGATTTTTTTTATTTTTTAAATTTTATTTTATTATGTTATGTTAATCACCATACATTACATAATTAGTTTTTGATGTAGTGTTCCATGATTCATTGTTTGGGTATAACACTCAGAAAACTATAAAATACTCATGAAAGAAATTGAGGAAGACACAAAGAAATGGAAAACGTTCCATACTCATGGATTGGAAGAACAAACATTGTGAAGATGTCAATGCTACCTAGAGCAATCTACACATTCAATGCAATCCCTATCAAAATACCATCCACTTTTTTCAAAGAAATGGAACAAATAATCCTAAAATTTGTATGGCACCAGGAAAGACCCCAAATAGCCAGAGGACTGTTGAAAAAGAAAAGCAAAGCTGGTGGCATCACAATTCCGTACTTCAAGCTCTATTACAAAGCTGTAATCATCAAGACAGTGTGGTACTGGCACAAAAGCAGACACATAGATCAATGGAACAGAATAGAGAGCCCAGAAATTGACCCTCAAGTCTATGGTCAGAAAAGAATGTCCAGTGGAAAAAAGACAGTCTCTTCAACAAATGGTGTTGGGAAAATTGGACAGCCACATGCAGAAGAATGAAACTGGACCATTTCTTTACACCACACACAAAACTAGACTCAAAATGGATGAAAGACCTCAATGTGATACAGGAGTCCATCAACATCCTAAAGGAGAACACAGGCAGCAACCTCTTCGACCTCAGCCACAGCAACTTCTTCCTAGAAACATCGCCAAAGGCAAGGGAAGCAAGGACCAAAATGAACTATTGGGTCTTCATCAAGATAAAAAGCTTTTGCACAGCAAAGGAAACAGTCAAAAAAACCAAAAGACAACCAACAGAATGGGAGAAGTATTTGCAAATGACATATCAGATAAAGGGCTAGTATCCAAAACCTATAAAGAACTTATAATAGTTTTTGAAACCCTCTCAGTAATTTTTAAAAACACTTGTATGTAAAATTTCAATCTAGAATCATCACTGAGGAAAAATAAGATGTAGTCTTTTCAACAATAAAATAATTGAAAGGATAAAGATTCAGCTTTGAGTAGGTTTTCCTTATGTTTCTGACTCAAAAAAAAGATATTATTACAGCTTTCTCTGAAACAAAATTATGCAATTCTAGAAAGCAAATTTTATATTTATGAAAATCCTTCTGAGATGAATAACAGCATCACTCAATTCAAATCAAAGAATCAAGTCATATTTCTCTATTCAATTCATATAAAACATGCGAAGTGTATAGTTCTGATTGTGAAATACTGCATAGCCATTTTTGATTAGAAATGTAAATTCAACTCCAGAAAGAAGTTGATTTTCACTTGGCCCATTGAGCAGATAAGCTGCTATTTAAATCTGAGTCTCCGTGAGAATGTTGGCTTTGGCAGACATAAATTACAGTCTTTCCAAGAATATACTTTCATTTATATTTCTCCTTTAAGGTAAAAGGATTGATAGAAAATCCACTATGATAAATAATTTTAAAATTTTTATGGTTCTTCATTTCACTTTAAATTGACATTCGATCCCTGTATATTTCTATGTAAAATTAGTTTTAAAATATTAGCATTCCTTAGAGTGTACCCTATTATTCTCATTTGCCAGAATGAGATGAGAAATTATATAACTAGCCATAAGTCATACAATCATCTCTATTCTTGTTATTGGCTATATTCTAAGTCACTCTTTGGTAGTAGCATGCTGCCAGGGCTCCTTTAACTGTTTTATGACACTAGAAATAGATTAAGCTGTATAAATTATGTATTAAATAAACACTCAGTGCCCTAAAAGAGTTAAAGTGCCTCTAAGGCCCTACTTCAATAGCAAAGTCCACAAAGAAAAGAATTAGAAGCTATCAAAGCCATAGAGATTGATACTGTTAGGTCTTATTTATCATTTATTCTGATTATCAAAAGTTCTAATTATTTGGTTTTCATTTTGTTTTAGCATATTCTGTCTTCTTCCTTCTTTGAAGAAAAAAATATAAAAGTAAATAGAACAGTATCAATCATTTCAATTCAATGTAACCTTTCATTACTAATTTTCATCCCTGGTTGAACATTGTAACTGCCAGAACTTTTTTTTTAAACATGGATATGAAGCACCCACTCAGAGATTCTGATTTAATTGGCATGAGTGAGGCACAGTCATTGTTATTTTTCACAGTCATTGTTATTTTCCAGATTATTCTTTTTTTAATTGTATTTTATTATGTTATGTTAGTCACCATACAATACATCATTAGTTTTTGATGTAGTGTTCATGATTCATTGTTTTCATATAACACCCAGTGCTCCATGCAGTACGTGCCCTCTTTAATACCCATCACTGGGCTAACCCATTCCCCCACACCCTCCCCTCTAAAACCTTCAGTTTGTTTCTCAGAGTCCATAGTCTCTCATGGTTCATCTCCCCCTCTGATGTCCCCCCCTTCATTTTTCCCTTCCTTCTCCTAATGTCCTCCATGTTATTCCTTATGTTCCACAAATAAGTGAAACCATATGATCATTGACTTTCTCTGCTTGACTTATTTCACTTCGCATTATCTCCTCCAATCCCATCCATGTTGATGTAAAAGTTGGGTATTCATCCTTTCTGATGGTTGAGTAATATTCCATTGTATATATGGACCACATCTTCTTTATCCATTCATCTGTTGAAGGGCATGTCAGCTCTTTCCACAGTTTGGCTATTGCTGCTATGAACATTGGGGTGCATATGGCCCTTCTTTTCGCTACATCTGTGTCTTTGGGGTAAATACCCAGTAGTGTAATTGCTGGGTCATAGGGTAACTCTATTTTTAATTTTCTGAGGCACCTCCACACTGTTTTCCAAAGTGGCTGTACCAACTTGCACTCCCACCACCAGTGTAAGTGGTTTTGATTTGAATCTCCCCGATGGCTAATGATGATGAACATTTTTTCATGTGTGTTAGCCATTTGTATGTCTTCTTTGGAGAAGTGTCTGTTCATGTCTTCTGCCCATTTTTTGACTTGATTATTTGTTTTTTGGGTGTTGAGTTTGAGAAGTTCTTTATAGATCTTGGATACCTTATAAGAAGCTAGATGAAGAACAATTGATGTGCAGCAATAGAATATGACCCTATGTTATAGCTGCAATTTGCTGAAATATATGAAGCCAATTTTAATTATATAATGTACAAAGTGTTTTATTGTAAATAAGCTTAAAACCAATGGTGTGCTGATAATATATATCTAATATTGTTAAGGGACTCTTAAACAGTTAATAAAACCCTTTTCTAGCCATTTTAGATAGATTTAACTATGTCTTATTCATGTTTTCTAAGACTTGGCCTGGCTTCTTCGCCAGAGCAGGAGATTTGCTATTTCTGAAATGCTAGTGCAAAATAAAATTCATCATAATCTCTCTGTAGGACATATCAAAGATGAGTGATAGTATTATATGTATAAATGCTCTTTATATGTTTTATCCACAGACAGTTTTATATGAACTTGTTCTATTTCCCAACTGATGACAAGCTTTTAACTAGCTTCAGAGAAAAAACTGAGATTAATTGCAGTCTAGTACATTTTAACTGTTGCTTCCAGTTTACAAAGATCAGCATCTGATCAATAATATATTAATGACTATATTTTTGAACCCTTGTAAATTGACAGCTGAAGGCAAAAAACTGTTTTTGTTCTCCGCTCTATGCCTTCATAGTTGGGTGCTAAATCAAAAGAAACATAATTTGGGTTTGATTAATGTTGGTTTTAACAGATTGTTTCTGTTTAGTGTAGTTAGTTCCTTAATTTATCTTCATATAATGGCAAGGTTTTATCCCCAACAAACCTCTTTAAGCCTACAGACAGGTTTCTTAACAGTGCTATTCTTTGACTTCACAGTCAACTTATCTTGTTTTGCTTTTATCGTAGGCTTCTTTAACATGTTAATCTTTTTTAAGCACAAATAAGAAATAACAGTCAACTCCCATATCAAATGAATAAGAGCTTCTGTGGGGTTATAGTAACCCCACAGGTGGAAACCCACCCTGAAATTTAATTATTGTAGTAGTGCTCCTGGAGCTCCAGCTGGGCATATATTGCTTATGCCATATCAGAGACCATCAGCGTCCCTATTCTCAGTGAGGGCACAATGCTTGTGGGGATCAAGACCTAAGCTTGTGCAAAACCACAGCACCTAATGTCTTCTAAACTGTGAGATGCAGCTGCTTGGGTTGGTTGAAGGTGACAGAGATCACTATGGATTGAAGCTGTCAGGGAACATGTTCAAATAACCTTGATTTGTATCTGGAGGAGCTCTTATAGAGAGAACAAAAGAAAGAGGCCAGTGATGGCAAAACAGCATAAATCATAGCAGAAAAAAACTAACCTCACTAAAGGACTACATGCAGTATGAAAGTAAAAGATGACTGACAGGTTAGATTACACAGTAACTTAAGAATGAGAGAGGAGAGAATTTGGTTTCACCCCTGCAAGTGGCATGGGAGCAATTATATATTAATGAGATAGAAAGTGGCTAAAGATAAATCTGACAGAAATACAAAGAATAAAGTAGATGGGAGAAGTAATCATGGCAGAAAAACCCAGTAGGTGGCCATTGCAATTGGCACATAATGAAGAAAGGTGCAGATGGGGAAAGGAGTAAGGAGGAAGAAAAGGATTAAAGGGTAATACAAAAGATTAAAAAAAATGGGAAATAAAATGTGATTCCAGGATTTTAGTGTAAGAAATTTTTATAAACAGAAACTTCGGAATAAGAGGCTGGTTTGACCATTAGGAAAGTAGAAATATTGAAATATGATTTGGTTATTCTTATGCTGATTGAATGAGAAGAAATACAAGCAAGAATGTCATTGGTGGGGAACCTGGGGGCTCAGTTGGTTAAGCATCTGCCTTTGGCTCAGGTCATAATCCCAGGGTCCTGGGATCAAACCCCACATCAGTCTCCCTGCTCAGCGGGGAGTCTGCTTCTCTCTCTGCCTCTTCCCTCTGCTCTTGCTCTCTCTCTCTCAAAAAAAATAAATAAATAAATAAAATCTTTAAAAAAAAAGAAATTATAGTGGAAAAAATGAAACAAACCAGCAGAGAAGTCCATTTTTCATTAAAAAAATAACACTTTTTTTCCAGTTGTAATTTATACATTATAGAGAATGTAATAGAAGTCTCTTCCATATAATGAAATAATTTTTCCTTGTGGAAAACATATAAACTTATTACTTCATTTAGTCTCATTATCTAAAAATGGAATTACCTACAAGAGTGGTATCTTTTTATGAGATCAATCTTCACAAGAAAAAGATAGTTATTTTAGTGATAATTTAAAACCATATATTTATGAAGAACCAGTTGTGCATTCTGCAGTATGGGAGAAACATGATAACAACAGGAGCATAGTCAAACATCTGTGATGTGTCTAAAGAAATGTTAAGTGCAAAATTGATCAGATATTAGGATTTATGAATGATATAGATTTAAAAATATTCTTATATATAAGAAAAGAAAGTTGTGAAGCATCTCCAATGTTTATCCATTTCTATTCTCTATTAATATTTCTTAAGAACAATTGTAAAACTGTATTTTAAAAAAGAAATTTTCTCTTCATCAAGTTATATATGCAGTCGGCATGGGCCAGCAGTCATGGCATACTGGAAAATAATTGACTGGTGATCTAAAATCCTGAGTTCCAATTTTGGCCTGCCATTAATTTGCCTTGTGATGTTGAGAAAATCAGTTACTTTATCCAGTTCTTAATTTTATCGACTAAAAAACAAAACAAGGCAAAACACAAATGGGAAGTGCTGAACTTAATGACCCCAAACCCTTTAAGATTAATATGCCATGCCCTTATGAAAACGCAAGTTGACTTTGTCTTAGAAATGTTACTACAAACGTATCCCCTACTACCCATTTGTACATCTTCGGTCAATTGTTCCCAAGGAGACTTCCATGTTCATATTTTAAGGTGGATAAATACGACCTTGCCGCCTCTGTACAGCAGGTCCCTCAAGCCCAGAGATGAGCCTGAGCAATAGAAAGAGAAGAATTTTAAATCAAAACAGTAAAAGAGTGAACTAGAACAAGCTAGATTTTTTTTTAATCCCTGGAAGAAATCTGAAAATTCTCTGATCTTCCGAAGATGAAAATAAGGCCTGGAAGAGGAAAATCTCCAAGAGTATTTAATGAAAGGGACGCCTGGGTGGCTCAGTCCGTTAAGCATCTGACTCTTGATTTCAGTTCAGGTCATAATCTTAGGGTCCTGAGATCAAATCCCACATCGGGGCTCTGTGCTCAGTGGAGAGTCTGGTTGAGATTCTTTCTCTCCATCTCTCTCTGCTCCTCTCTATGCTCTCTCTTTCTCTCTCTAAAATAAATAAGTCTTTTTTAAAAAAAGAATATTTAAAAAGAACAATGGAGAAAATAGAAGTTAACCTCAAGTTAGAAACCCCACCAAGCCCAGACCCTTGGATAAACACTTGCGGCCTGTAACTGAAATGGACAGAGGCTTTTGCAGAAGGATAAGGGAACACTCAAATGGATCTATGGGGCTGCCTACAGTGAGTGGTCATTTCACAGATGTACATCACCAAGCCGCTTCATGACACCTAAGTTATAACTGGAATTATACCATTTGATGTATGGCCTTGCTTTAAACGTAATCATTATACATTCTTACAAACTTCTTACTTGACATACCATTATCAATGTAATTAAATTTTTACAATATGAGCTTTTCAAAAACCTTCCTTAAATCTCTTTCTCTGGACTTTTTGAAAGATCATCACAACTCTCAACATTTGGGCAAATCTTCCCACTTAATATGGAGTCAAAGTAATCATATAAATGTGAAACACTAGATTTTCACTTTGGATGTAATTTTTCTCATAATGCCATCATTAACTGAAAAAAATAAAACCATTAATATAAAATAAGTTTTCCTCAAATCTTTACTTGTCTTTCAGAAGTATCATTTGAACAGTTTAGATGCTTTAATGAAATGCTTCTTTTACTTTTAGTTTGTGCCTAGTTATAGAACAGGAAGTTCTGTAAATCAAATTTATTATGTGATCAGTTTCTCTCCTGAAATAGAAACAGCACAATTTTTTTAGGAAATTGCTCTTGGGAGTTTTCCAACCCAAGACTGCAATCTTGAAACTTTTGGAATCTTTGAAAAAGTTTAAGGTTAAAAATGCCAAAGTTCTGAACTATCCCAGAAAACACCAAAATTGTTGAATTGCACACCTTGCTTTATTGAAACAAAGGTGTATGGTATTGTCCCTGTGCCCAGGGACTGAAAGCTGAAAAGAAGGAAGAACAATTTTAAAGCAAACATTGCTTTTGTTTAAAAAAAAAAAATTGGGGCACCTGGGTGGCTCAGTCGTTAAGCGTCTGCCTTCGGCTCAGGTCGTGGTCCCAGGGTCCTGGGATCGAGCCCCACATCGGGCTCCCTGCTCTGCAGAAAGCCTGCTTCTCCCTCTCCCACTCCCCCTGCTTGTGTTCCCTCTCTCTCTCTCACTCCCCCCTCTCTCTCCGTCAGGTAAATAAATAAAATCTTTAAAATAAATAAATAAATAAATAAATAAATAATTGCTAGTTGAGCTTATATGTCACCTTCATACAGAAAAATCTTTTAAAAGTCTCCACACATCTCACTTTTGCCACAACAGTAAAGTACAGGAAAGGCATGCTCTGTGAAGCCCATTTTATCTTTTGTCTGATCTGTTCATGAATTTAAAGGTGTGGCAGCTTTTGTAAAAGTTCCATATTGCTTTGAAATGGGTGAGTTTTGTGGTATATAAGTTATACTTCAATAAAGCTGTTTTAAAAGATGATATATTACCTGAGGAAAATTCAAACAATACAAAAAAGTGCCTTTAAAAAACTCTCAAAATCCCACCCCCCAGTAATTACCACCTATGACATTCTTTTGCTGCCCATTTCTGCCTCTCTATATATATCCAGAATTACACACAGTCAGAAATATGTATCCAACTTAATATAACATCTCTTTTCACTCAAATATTTGGTAAGCAGTTTCCTTTCAACAGAAGGAAAATCGAGATGGTGCCATAAAGATCAGCCAGGTTCAAATGATAGCCAGTCATAGACACCACCCCAAAATCCATGATTTCTGGCTCAGGGAAAGTTCTGCTGACCTGTCTCTCCTCTTAGCAGAGCAGTGGGCCACTGCTAAAAAGCAGAAAGTGTCCATGTTCAAAGATCACTTCTATGACAAGCAGAAAGCAGGACCTCAGACAGCCATATTACCTGATAAATGTGCATACTCACACTTGATTTTGAGCCTCCCTACAGATTTGCCCTGTTAACACTGGGCACAGTGTTAACACTGATCATATAGGGTTGTGACAAATAAGAAATTGGAAAACCCAACCCAGATACTTTGCTGTCTATTAAAATGACCTGCTAGTCTCTATAGTTTGGCAGCAGAGAATACCAAAAACCCAGATATTTCTCCATCTGAGATTCTATTCTATATATAGTTTTCCTCTCACCCGAATAAAAATTTCACTAGAATATAAGTGTCTCCCTCATTTTACTACATAATCTGTCCTCAGAATCTTCCCTGCACTGGACACATGACACAGGACACAGGCAAGGCTCCTGTGGATGAATGCTTGACCTCACTAGCTGCATGAGGGCCGGGGCTGAGGCCAGGACTGTGAGTTAATGGTGACACCTGCAGGACGAAAGGGGCATAACTGCATCAGAATAGCCGTTCGATTTCAGAATGAGTCCTCAACCAGTACGACTGAGTAACTGAATCCTAGCGGGGTTTAAATTTTATTATGTGAGACAGCCTTTGGGATTAGTGTCCATATTAATATTCAATCTGTTAAGCCAAGAGTGTCTAAAATTTAATGTGGCAGATAGCAGCTGAGGTTGTAGATACATCTAGAATGGATGTGAGGAAAAATGTCCCAACAGTTAAGGAAAATTTCCATTTCTGGGATAAACACCAAGGATATCTATTTTAATGCTTCTCCATCCCACCTGCTCCTGCCTCTTCTATTTCTATCACTAAATAGCTATTCTTACTGTCACTCAAGTTCTGCATTTCCAAACACACAATATACCCTTCTAATTACATTCTTTCCCAATATATGATTGAATGTTAACTGTGCTTACAGTTTAATTGCCATTCAAAGAAATAATTACTATAAAACCTCACCCTCCACTTTGACCACTATTTATCTATCCATGCTTATGACTTTCCAATTGATTCAGCCGGGGCAGACCTGCATTTCCAGCTGCCTACTAGACATCTCCACCTGGGTGTCCTGGGGCACCTGGAACTCAGCATGGCATCGCATTCCCTCCAGCCTTCCCCTTCTGGGTGCATGATCCAGAGAATAACATCATTATTCACTCAGTATCCAGTGCCTCCTTTCACTCTCCTGCCTACTCAAGACATCAATTGGTGTAACTTCTACCTCCTTCATATACCTCCCTTGCCTCCCCAATGCAGTTGTGTTCATTCTGACTCTTTTCTTAATTGATTTCTTTAGATGCCTCTCATTTTGAATGCATGCAGCCATTTATTAGACAATTGCCAGGAAATCTTTCTAAAGCATAACTCTGATTAAATCACCTCTTAGCTCCTCCTTATCAACAAGACAGTTTAGCATACCGTATAAGGCCCACTGTGATGTGGGACTTAACATGATTTCTTACCTTCGCATCCCCTTGTTGCCTGTGATGGGGCAGTTGTATAAATTTCCTACCTAAACACCTTTACTCACAAACCCCTCATATTTCCACCTACCTGGTACACTCTCCTCACCTACCTTCTACTCTCAAATTCCTATTTGTACCTGGTGGTATTCACTCCTCCTTCAAGACTATCACCCAAAGAGTAACAGCAAACACTTCTGTGGCATTTAATGCTTGCCAAGCACTGATCTAGCAGCTTTATATAAATCATCCTATCTACACTTTACAACAACTTCTGTGAGGTATATCCCCAGGAGATATTCTGGTCCAGGGCTTAGGACAGTTGTCTAAATGGCTACTACTTTTCTGCATGTAAATACTTAAAGTGAGTTATAGGTCATGGTGTTGTTAGTAGTAAACACAGGTCCTTCACGATCCTTACGAACTAGATGTAGTAGAGAGAACCATCCACAGAGGTATCACAAAATTACTGGGGACACACAGTGGAAACCTATAGGGGAAAGACAGAGGTTACTTCTACTTGGCTTTGAAAAAAGAAGCAGTCAGGAAAGGAATACAAAAAAAAAAAAAAAAAAAAGGAGGCAAGTACAGAGGTGGGGTGTATAATCTGGCTCCAGACTCCTGGGTCTAATCCTGGCTCCTTCACTCATTGGCTGTTTGATCTGTACCAAATAGCTTAACCTCTCTGTGGCCCAGTGTCCTTATCTGTCTTATCTGGTGGTTATACACAAGATGATTTAGAAAAGGGAGAGACCAAAGACCATTGCAATATTAACAACCATGAGTGGATTAAAATATTAATTTAGGGCGCCTGGGTGGCTCAGTTGGTTAAGCGACTGCCTTCGGCTCAGGTCATGATCCTGGAGTCCCGGGATCGAGTCCCACATCGGGCTCCCTGCTCGGCAGGGAGTCTGCATCTCCCTCTGACCCTCTCCCCTCTCATGCTCTCTCTCTCTCATTCTTTCTCTCAAATAAATAAATAAATAAAAATCTTTTAAAAAAATAAATAAAATATTAATTTAAAAAGATCACTTGACTTATCCATAAGTCATTTAGACCATTGTCCTAGGACTGAAAATGACAGGTGCCCATGTTCCTTGCAGCTGAGAAAATAACGTGGAAGGCAGAAAATGGAGAGAAAATAAGTTCTGCCAGCTAATGTCAAAAAGATGTAAATAATTTCACTTAAGAATATAACAAAAAGTGAAGGCAAATGATGTCATAATATTACTTAAGATAGCAAAATTTAAAAATGTAAAAATATCCAAAAATGAAAACAATGTTTATATTAATTCTAATATATTCACATGGTTAATTATATACACCCATTAAATTATGTTATCAAAGAATGTTTAATGTTATTGTAGTAGGCACCCAAAGATATCCATGCACTAATCCACAAAACCTATGAATGAGTATGTTACATTAAATAGCAAAAGGGACTTTTGCAGATGTTATTAAGGTTAAGGACTTTGAAATGGGGACATTATCTGGGCGGATTATATGGGTGGGATATAATTACATGAGTCTTTAAAAGTGGAAAAAGAAAGCAAAAGAGTCCATCAGGGAGTTGTAACAGAAAAAGAAAGAGCAAAGACTCAGATTTTCAGAGGGACTCACCCCACCACTGCTGGTTTTGAAGATGGTGCGAGGGAGCCATGAGCCAAGGAATGCAGACCACCTCTAGAAGTTGGGACTAGCCCTGAGCTTACAGTCTTAAAATCACAGGGAACTGAATTCTGCCAACAACTCAAAAGAGCACAAATTGATTCTCGCCTCAAGAATTCAGAAATGAAACAGTCCTACCCACACCTTAATTTTAGCCAAGGGAGACCATACTAAAATTCTGACCCCTAGAACTATAAGACAATGAAGTTGTGTGGTTTAAGCTATTAATTGTGTGGTAAAAATAATACAGTTAAAAACATAAAAATTAAGTAAGAAAAAATAGAAGTGCAACTAAACTGCATATATACTAATGTCACATCCCATTGTATATGCAGATATGTACAAGCAAGATTGAAAACAACTACATGGAAATATTTCCTCAAAGTTTGGGATTTGGGCATTTTTATTGCCTTCTTTGGGTATTGCCTGTTGTCACTGTCTTACTCTTTTTCTCACACAATGTCTCTGGATGCTGATGTAATTGGGCCTTTGCCCCTGTGTTTGTGCCTGGAGAACTTGCTAAGAAGGTCACTTGATGACTAGTTTACAAAGTTTAATGTTCAGTTTGCATCCTTATCTCACTTGACTTCTCAAAAGTATTGAATGTAGTTGATCACTCCTTAGGACCTAAAACTGTTCTTGAGCTTCCGGAACATTTTCTCTAGGTTCTTGTCATTCACCTGCCATTTCTAAGTCTCTTTTCAGTTTCCTTCTCATCTGGAAATCTCCTGAGGTCTGAGTGAGTTAGGGATCAAGTACTAGATCCCTTTTTTGTTCTATCTACACCTTCCTTACTCATCTCCAAGTCCACCAGGTGGACTTAAATCTTATCCACACAAAATTGATCTCCAGTCTGGGCCTCTGCTCAACTCCAAACTCACATACCCAGTGGCCTGCCTCTCCCCTTGAACATCCAACAGGCACCTCCAGTCTGACATGTCCAGATGGAGTTCCTGCTTCTCTCAGCCACACTTCCTGCATTTTCCACATCACAGTAAATGAAATCTGTTCTTCTGGGCCAGTGCCAAACCAGTCTTGGCACTGTTGACATTTGGGGCTGGCTATTTATTGGGGGTGGGGGAGTACCATGTGTTATAGGATGTTTAGCAGCATCCCAGGCCTCTACCCAGTGGATTTCTGTAACATACTCTGTTCCCCAGCTATGCAATCAAAAATGCCTCCACATGTTGCCAAGTGATGCCCAAGGAAGGCAAAATTGCAAAATCCTCTATTAAGACCCACTCATCTAGGCCAAGAATTTGGAAGTCATTCTTGTCTTCTGTCTTTTTCCCACCTTATAAATCAGTTCTTCAGGAAATCCTATTTTCCGGAATAGGAATACTTCTCCTCCCCACCTCCATTACCCTGGCCTCTAGGATTCTTCCCTTCTCCCTTCTGAATAATTCAAAGCCAGAATGATCCTTTTAAACATAAATCATATCTGTCACTCCTCAGCTCATAATTCCCAGTATCTTTCTTCTTTCACTCTGAATGAGGTCAAAGTTACTACAATGTCTCCACTAACTACCCACCACAGCCCACATCTTTCTGCTGCTCTCCATTCACCCTGAACTTGATCCCAACTAGCTCCCTACCATTCCTTAAACACAACTCACCAACTTAGTTTCTACCTCAGGGCCTTTGCACTCTGCTTGGAATGCTCTGTCCCTAGATAGTCCCTTCCCTCACTTCTGGTCTCTGTTCAAACACCCCTCACTGTGAGCCTCCACCCACCCTATAGAGCAGCACAACTTACCCACCCAGCCTTGCACAATAGCACCACAACTATCTCCCTGCTATTCCACACATGGATTTATGTCTTTGTTCTTTCCTCCCAAGAAAAGTAAGCACCCTGAGGCTAGCATTTTCTGTTTTATTTGCTCATTGATTTCCAATGCCTACAAAATACCTAGAACAAAGTAGGCACTCAAATATTTTGAATGTGCACGTGAATGAATGAATGAATTATAGTCAAGTAAAGCCCATAGGGGGAAGGCTATAGCCTATGACTTTTAAAACATTAAAGCAATCCCTGAGCCTCTGGACTGACACCAATGGAAATAGGCTGCTGAAACCGCCCAGCCCACAGGCAGACCATCTCCCAACATACCCCAAGAAGGGGTTTAGCCAGAGTCCATGTAGGGCTACCAACTTATTTGACCAAGGATCTGAAACCAGTGGAGGGTGTTCTCACTATCTTTGCCCAGCAAGATGCTCTATCCACATAGGCCATGTATGACTGTGTGCTACAAAGTCTCCACTTTCTCCAAGATATTTGTTAGCTTGCTCTTCGTGTTGTTCTTCCTGTCCAGCATATACTGAAGGAGTGCTGATAACCCATCTGCCAGCCATCAGACTCTGAGGGTCACAGCTGATGTAGCTGTGGAGGCTCGTACAGTGAAGAGATCTCAGACCCCTGCCTGGTGGCAGGAACCAGACCCCCAGGAACCCAGGGGCTCATCCCTGGGAGGAAGGCAGGTGCATTCAATAGCAAATAAGACATAAAAATAAAGATCTTTCAGGTGAGCAGGGAAGTGGAGTAGGAGAGACACTGTGTTACTCAAGTCAGACACAGCCTTGACTTACAAAGATGATGGAGCAAGGAGTTGAGTCAGGTAAAGAAGACAAGGAAGGGATTCCAGGAATAGCAAAGAGTGTCTGCAAAGGTTAAGAGGTGAGAGAAGAATGCATTCAAAGAATACATGGTGACTATCATCAATATCTCAGTGGGTGGCATACAATTTCAAGTACAGAAACAAGTCAGTCACTGCCAAACTCCAATCATAAAGTAACGGTGAAGAGTTTCTTCCTCTGTCACCAGCCACACTCAGTTGAAGACGTCCTGATAAGCAAGAACATGCCCTAAATTCTGTTTAATATATAATCTGTTGTTGATTAAATTTTGCTACCACAGTCGGCAAGTCTTTGCTATAGATTCTTGTGAAGATGAAGTTGCTATCATAATTGAGGCCGTGGGTCTTGTCTCTCTATAGTGCAGAATATGCAGATGAGCCAGCACGGTCTTGACCCATAGTTGAGAAGGCATACTTCTCTTCAGGACCATAGCAATCATACTAGAAAGACTGACTCCATAAACATTTTTTTATTATCACCACTTGAGAAATAACCAGAATGAAAAAGGTAAAATATTTCTAAAACAGAAATCCTGTTATTTTTACAGTATTAAATTGTGATATTCTCATAAAGACTCAAAACTCAGAATCAAAGGACCTTAAAATTTATCTTACTCACCACTTGCTATAACTGTACAACAATGCACAGGACACTTACCTGCATATTCTCTAAGACTCTGTTTCTCTTTCTTTAACTTTTATGATAAAAACATTTACGATAAAAACATTTACATCACAATTACTAGAAAATCAAGTGCCATAATTTGTATAAAACACTGTGTTAATGATGAACCTGGCAACCTGTGTAGTGTTGCTTACCATTTTTGCCATCTGAGCAGGAGTGAAGCATAGATAGCATCTTGGTCTTTTGGTTTTTTTGAGGTTTTTTGTTTGTTTGTTCTAGCTTCTCTTTGGGGAAGTCATTGGATTATGAATTCCCTGTTTTGCTTAGGCCAATTTAAGCTGAGTTTTCTGTCACAGCGTAATGTATACTTGATATATAAACAGAGAGGAAAGAGAATAGTAGCTATTATTCTTAAGAATGGGCTCTAGAGGGCGCCTGGGTGGCTCAGTCATTAAGCGTCTGCCTTCGGCTCAGGTCATGAACCCAGGGTCCTGGGATCGAGCCCCGCATCGGGCTCCCTGCTCAGCAGGAAGCCTGCTTCTCCCTCTCCCACTCCCCCTGCTTGTGTTCCTGCTCTTGCTGCGTCTCTCTCTGTCAAATAAAAAATAAAACAATGGGCTCAAGAATGGGCTTTGTGAGAAAAACTTGAGCATATCCTTAAAGGAAAGATACCATGAAATAAGGCAAATAAAAGGCAAAGGAGAAATGGGAAGTGTCCTGAAGAATATGCGACACAGTCCAGAGCACAGAGAAGTGATGGAGACAAGTATTCTAGTCTTTTGGCTAATAAAGGCATATTGTTTGCTACGTAATCCAAGTCTTTTTAATAAACATAAATGCATTTATTTTGTTAAGTTTTTGGATTCTTCCTTCTTGATAATATATCACAAATTTTATGATATCAATTTTCAAAAGTGTATGTTGGCCAAACACAAATATTTGCTATAACATTAAACAGAGCTGAAGGAGCCTGCCCTCCCATGCCCCCCTACCCCACCCCCCACACACACACTCACAGAGCTTTCATGAAATTACATCAGGAGGATAGAAAATAAGTCCAGTGACACAAGTGCTCTGCAGTATGGAAAAACAAGTTGAGATGATTTCTATTTAAGTATTTGAGCCCAAATATTTATAATAATTCATTTAAAAACCCAAACCTAATGTGTTTATTTGGCTGGTACATGACACAGCTTTTATGTCAGATAAAGGAAGACTCTAAATAACAGGGTTTATAAACTCTTGGTGATGGTTGTTAAGAGAGGGTTGCAGACAGAAAAAGAAACAAATCCCAGGTAAAGACTTGGATGGTATCTGGAGGATATGTAATACCTTTAAGGTAGAAATAATAATTCTTAACCCTAACTGCACATTAGAATCTCCCAGGGGACTTTAAAAGAAACTCCTAATGCCAGCACCTTCCTCCTGGGATTCTGATTTATAGCAAGGGTGGGTAGACAGTACTATTTTGGGAGCTCCCTGGGTGATTCTCACATGCTGTCAGGCTGGATATTCTCTGGTTCGGAAACAGTACTGAGCACGTTGCAAGGCAGATGAAAGTTTTAACTTTAGAAATACTAATCCACAAACTGTCCTCTTAAAACATAAGTTAGAAAAGGAAATTCAGTCGAAAACCCAAGCACAAATTAATTGGCAGCAATTGTAGTTTACAGACTGCCTTCAAAACATACTCAAACCCGTAAATCTTGTTCTGGTCTCCAGACATTTTAGCAACAGCAGTGCTTGAAATCTTACACAAGCGCCTTCCTTCCCTCTGATCCCAACCCGTCAGAAGCACCTGTGTGCAAGCACAGAGCGACTGGGGAGATGAGAAACAGTCAACCCCACCCCCACTGACTTATTTCTCAGTGTGAGTGTCTGGGCCTTTCCCTAGGAAGCCTTGGAGAGCCCCCAGAAATCAGAGAACTTCTCTGTTAAGATCCACTTGCTATTGAAGAACAAACTTGGACATTTCAAAGTCAGGATTATTCTTTGTCTTACAGATTTTATCTAGAATTGTGCAGAAGAGGGAAAAGTTCTCAAAGCCTTCTTTTCATGCAGTGCCCCAAAGACGGTTTGCCAGCGTTAGTTTCATGTCAGGGCACATCGGTGAGGAAATAAGATGATGCTATGGACTGGATTGGGAAAGCCAATCCCAGACCCAGAATGGAATGTAGTGGAGTGTAAACAACAGAGAATATTCTATTAATATTTTCTCATCAAATATATCTCAAACATTGTCACAAAGCAGTTGGAAAGACAAAATTGAGGCAAGAACAGAACTGTTCCTAGAAGGTGCTTCAAAATTGAATTTTAATAATGCTCAGAAAATAGGATCAAATTGCAGCCCCTTGTAACTTCACACCCAGCCCTCAAATTGCTCGGGTTCCAGGAGAGTTCTCCTAGCTGCTCTACCCAAGATACAGTTAATGCTGTTACTGGCCAAAGATGTGCTTTGACTTTACCCAAGCCAGTTAGGTGACTAAAAAAGAATCCACTTTATTTTGCCTGGTCTGAATCCATATATGGTATGTTTGGTGATAAATATTCTGAGAAATAGATCTACAGATTCAATGTAATCCCAATCAGAATCACACAGGGCTTTTACTTGGTGGTAATGGAGTGGGTGGTGGCAAGAAGATAGAAATGAACAAGCTAATTCTAAAACATATAGGGGAGGCAAACAATTTTTAAAAGAAAATCAAAATTGGAGGGATTTTACTTTCTGACTTGAAGACTTACTATAAGCCAGTATAAGAAATCATAGATTTAGCAAAAAAAAAAGAGGGGCAGTCGTTAAGCATCTGCCTTCAGCTCAGGTCATGATCCCAGGGTCCTGGGATCGAGCCCCGCATCGGGGTCCCTGCTCCACAGGAAGGCTGCTTCTCCTTCTCCTACTCCCCCTGCTTGTGTTCCGTCTCTCGCTGTGTCTCTCTCTGTCAAATAATTAAATAAAATCTTAAAAAAAAAAGACATTGGGAAAGGTATGTGCTATGGTGAGTGCTGTGAAGTGTGTAAGACTGTTGAATCTGTACCTCAGAAACAAATAATACATTATATGTTAAAAAAAGAAAAAGAAGAAGAAGAAGAAGAAGATAGCAGAAGGGGAAGAATGAAGGGGGGGAAATTGGATGGGGAGACGAACCATGAGAGCCTATGGACTCTGAGAAACAAACTGAGGGTTTTAGAGGGGAGGGGGGTGGGAGGATGGGTTAGCCTGGTGATGGGTATTAAAGAGGGCATTTATTGATTGGAGCACTGGGTGTTATACGCAAACAATGAATCATGGAACACTACATCAAAAACTAATGATGTGATGTATGGTGATTAACATAACATAATAATAAAAAAAAAGGGAATGAGGGTAAAAGCATGGAAACATCTGGCAAATAAATGAGATATATGAGATATATATTTTTTTGTTTATTGTTAAGTCACATTTATTGAGGTGTAAGTTACATATGATAGTAATTCACCAATTTTAAGTATGCAAATAAATTAGTTATGATAAATGTATACCTCATTTAACCAGCATCACAAATATGATATTTGAATATTTCCATGACCCCCAAAATTCCCTCACATACTCTGTAGCCAATCCTACTTCCCATCCCGCCCCTGGGCTCCAGGAAACCCACTGACCTGCTTTTTGTCACTATAGTTGTGCATTTCCTAGGATATGATGTAAATGTAACCAGACAGTATAAAATCTCATTTATCTAGCTTCTTTCACTTAGCATATGTGCTTGAAATTCATTCATGATGTTACGAGTATCAGTGGTTTGTTCCTGTTTATTACTGAGTGTTATCCCACTATATGAATATATCCTAATTTGTTGATACATTCACCAGTTGATGGACATTTGGGTTGTTTTTAATCTAGGACTATTTTAATAAAGATGCTATAATCATTCAAGTACTAGTTTTTGTGTGGAAAGATATTTTATTTCTTTGGGGTAAATACTTTCACTGAAAAGTGAAATTGCTGTGTCCAAACTCTTAATTGCCAAACGGTGTTTCAAAGTGACTGCAGTTTTGCACTCCCGGCATCAAACCTATGAGAGTTCCAGGTGCTCCACATTTTCCCCTTCCACTTGGTGCTTTCCATGTGTTTAATTTTAGCCATCCTAAAAGGTGTATATTGGTATCTCATGGTGGTTTTAATTGCATTTCCCTAATGACTCAAAATGATGAACATCTTTCATTATTTCCTTTCATTCTTACCTTGTTCCCAACGTTAAGAGTAAAGTATTCAGTCTTTTTACCATTGAATATAAAGTTAGGCAAGGGCTTTTCTCTTTTTTGTTTGTTTGTTTTTTTAAGATTTTATTTATTTATTTGAGAGAGAGAGTGAGCAAGAGAGAGAATACAAACAGGGGCAGAGGGAGAGGGAGAAGCAGACACCCTTGCTGAGCAGGGAGCCTGATGTGGGGCTCAATCCCAGGACACGGGGATCATGACCTGAGCTGAAGCCAGACACTTAAGGAACTAAGCCACCCAGGTGCCCCTAGGCAAGGGTGCTTCTTAGATGTCACTTACCAGGTTGAGAAAATTCCCACTCACTCTTAATTTGCTGAAGGTTTTTATCATGAATGGGCATTGAATTTTCCCAAATACTTTTTCAGCATATATTGAGATGGTCATATGTTTTTTCTTCTTTAATCTATTAATATGGTGAAATATATTTTTGGTTTTCAAATGTTAAACCAACCTGTATTTGTTATGTTAAATGTAATTGTGCATGATGTATGTATTATACCTTTTAGATAATTTGCTAGACTTGATTTTCTAATATTTGGTTAAGGAATTTTGCATCTGTATTAATGAGGGATACAGGCCTTTTATTTTCTTTTCTTATAATGCTTCTGTCTGACTTTGGTGTCATAAAATGACTGTAAATCAAAATGAGTTGGAAAGTGTTCCTCTTTTGCTTTAAAAAAAATTGTATCAATATGGTGATTAACATAACAATAAAAAAATTTTTTTAAAAATTGTATCAAATTGGATTTATTTCCTCCTTAAATATTTGTAAAAGTTCACCAATGAAGATATCTGGACATGGGATTTATTTTTATTCAGAAATGTTTTAATTATAAATGTAATTTATTATATGTATTAATATATATACAGTTATATAGATTATTTATTTGTTTTTGAGTAAACTTTGTAAATTGTATTTTTCAAAAATATTTTTTCATTTCATTAAATTGTCCAATTTACTGGAAGAAAATTGCTCATGACAAATCCTTATTATCCATTAGTGTTTTCAAAGTATCTGTTCTGATTCACCCCCACTCTTGATATTGGTAAATTGTATCTTTTCCCTTTTATCTGATAATTTGGCTTAAGGTCTATCAATGTTATAGTTTTTTTCAGTGAATCTGATTTTTGTGTATTCACTTTTCTCGATTGTGGTTCTATTTCCAATTTCTTTGATTTTAACTCATCTTCATTATTTCCTTCTTTCTGCTTCCTCTGGATATAAATTGCTCTGCTTGTCTGGATTCTTAAGGTAAAAACTAGGATCACTGATTTGATATCTTCATTCTTTTCAAATATAAGTATTTAATTTAGTAAATTTCAATCTAGCCACTATAGTTACATCCTCAAAATTTCAATATGTTGTCATTTCATTTTTATTTTATTCAAAATATTTCCTAATTTTTCTTGTAATTTCTTCTTTGAATTGCTTGGTAGGTCTAACAATTTGGAAATTTATTTGATATCTTTCTATCATTGTTCTCTAGTTTAATTTCGTTTTTATCAGAAAAGATATTTTGTATAATTTCCATCCTCTGAAATTTTCTGAACCTTCTAACTGGTCTGGCCCAGACATTTTGGGAATGCTGTCTCATCAGATGTCATCAGGACATCTTCAGTTCCAGGAAATCTTTACTTTCAGGTCACCAAATGATGACTGGACTATAGTCCAGTCAAGGTTTGGTGCTTTCTTTAGGTATGTCACATGAATCCAAAAGTCTGTTCCTGGGAGTTTGGTGGCACAAGGGCTAGTTAGCAGTACATGATAGGGGCCTTTCCAGCACAGCTGAAGAGAGTCTTTCTGGAGGTGTCATTTCCAACAGAGAAAATCTCCAGGTTGAAAGTGTGATGCTTAAGGTTTTTCTCTCCCAGGAGTGCACTGTGAAAAGATTATTCTACCAAAGGATGGTTATTTTTATTATTTTCACAATATGCAAATTTTACTTATTTCTTTTCATTTTTTATTGACATATAATTGACATAATGTCCTATTAGTTTCAGGTATACATCATAACGATTTGATATTTTTATACATTACAAAATGATCCTCGCCATAAGTTCAGTTACCGTCACCAAACAAAGTCATTATAATTACTGACTATATTCTCTATGTTGTATATTGTATCCCCATGACTTATAACTGGAAGTTTATACTTCTTAATCTCTTTCACGTGTTTCATCTGTCCCACATCCCCTCCCCTCTGACCAATAATCTGTTTTCCTTATCTATGAGTCCATTTCTGTTGTTTGTTGCTTAGATTCCACATATAAGTAAAATCATACAGTATTTGTCTTCCTCTGACTTATCTCACTTAGTATATTACCCTCTAGGTCCATCCATGTTGTTGCAAATGACAAGATTTCATTTAATTTGCTAAGTAATATTCCATTCTGTTTATATACCATATCTTCTTTATGCAACTGACTCTGCATTCTTATCCAAATTCATGGTTTGTATTTACAGGCTTTATTTTTGGTAACCCATTTGGTTCCAAATAGTTCTTTGGGGATAATAATACTGTTTTAAAATGTCTTTGAAGTTTTGCTGTCTTGCAAAAAGTTTATCAGCTACTGCTTCATGTTCATATCTACACAGTATCTTCGCAGATGTGCTCAGTTAGTTCTTTCAGTGTGCTTTTGCAGTATCCACTCATCTGCTTTCATGGCTGCTTGAAGCAGGGACTTCCAGGAGGGATACATGACTCCAGTTTTGCCTCTGTAGGGAGAATTTTCTTCCTTAAGTCACAATATGTGTCAATAAATATTTTCAGTGGGCTACTTTTAGAACCATCATACAACTGGGAATTGTCATTTACTTTTGATTCTGTACTTGTTGCCTGTCAAACCTTTGTAAAAACAATGTACCCATAAATATGGGCTATTGATGGAAGTACTTGAGTGTTCTCCCTCCTACCCCTTGTTACTGGCATGTGACCTCAGTAGGTTTCCAATCTACACAATTTCTCTCCAACATTCGACATGACACCCAGGAAAATTCCTTCCTGGTACCAAGGGACAAAAGGTCACTGAATTAAGAAAACCTGACTTTTTTTTAAGATTTTATTTATTTGTTTGAGAGAGAGGGAGGGAGAGAGCACAAGTGGAGGGGTGGGGTGTAGGAGCAGGGAGAAACAAAGGGAAAGGGAGAAGCAGGGGCGGAGCAAGATGGCGGAGGAGTAGGAGACCGGGATTTCGTCTGGTCTCAGGAATTCAGCTGAATAGGGATCAAACCATTCTGAACACCTACGAAATCAACAGGAGGCCGAAGCAGAGAATAGCAACAACTCTCTGAACAGAGAAGCAACCACTTACTGGAAGGTAGGACGTGCGGAGAAGTGAATCCGAGGCGATATTCGGGAGGATAGACAGCGGGGGAGGGGGGCCTCCCTCGGCCGCTTCTGGCAAGTGATAGAGCCGCGGAGCACAAAATTGGAACTTTTAGAAGTCAGCTCTGCTGAGGGACGTCGCTCCAGTGGCTAAGCGGGGAGTGGCACCCTCGAGGGACAGTGTGGTCTCAGGACTCTCGGGGTCACAGAAAGACCGGGGGTGCCTGAGTGCAGCAGAGCTCCCAGGTATTGGAGCGGGGAAGCCGGCTGCAAAGAGGGAGCCGAGGCGCGGGCTCTCAGCTCGGGGTTGCCATAAACCGTGATCCACGGCCCAGTCGGGCCACTGCTCCTCCAGCAGGGACCCACCAGCGGCAGATCCAGGGAGACTCCTCTTCCTCCCCCGGGAGGAGCGGCACGGGAGTGCACCACAGGGATCTGCTGGGTTTGGAGACTCCACACGGGGTCGGGAGATAGAGATAGAAATGCTCGGTCACAGGCCGGGTGAGCACAGAGTGCGGCCGGAGACCGGGGAGATGGGAGTGACTGACTGCTTTTCTCTGGGGGCACACTGAGGAGCGGGGCCCCGAGTTCTCAGCTCCTCCAGGTGGAGATTGGGGGGCCACCATTTTCACCCTGGTCCTCCAAAGCTGTACGAGAGCTTGCAGGGAACAAAAGCTCCTGAGAGCAAACCCGAGCAGCTTGCTTAGCCCGGACCGACAAGGGTGGGGCAATTCCGCCTCAGGCAAAGACATTTGTGAACCATGGCAACAGGCCCCTCCCCCAGAAGATCAGCACAAACAGCCAGCAAGCCAAGACCAAGTTTACCGATCAAGGAGAACGGGAGAACTCCAGCGCTAGGGGAATACTGCACATAGAATTCATGGCTTTCTTTTACCGTGATTCATTAGTTTTTCAAAGTTAATTTTTTTAACTATTTTTTTAATTTTTTTCCCTTTTTCACCCAACATCTTATCAATCCCTTTTTTAAAAAAACTTTTTTTATTTTTCATTTTTAGAGTCATATTTTATCCCTTCATAGTAGTTTCCCTTATTTTTGGCATATATATATATATAAGTTGTTCTCTCTTTAAAATTTTGAGATACAGTTTCTTTTAACAGATCAAAATA
>NW_027397067.1:4737341-4778058 GCF_003265705.2 Callorhinus ursinus
AGAGAAAATCCTGAAAGCAGCTTGGGAGAAGAGATATGTCACCTACAATGGTAGAAATATTAGATTGGCAACAGACCTATCCACAGAGACCTGGCAGCCCAGAAAGGACTGGCATGATAACTTCAGAGCACTAAAGGAGAAAAATATGCAGCCAAGAATACTATATCCAGCTAGGCTCTCAATGAAAATTGAAGGAGAGATAAAAAGCTTCCAAGACAAATAAAAACTAAAGGAATTTGCAAACACGAAACCAGCCCTACAAGAAATATTGAAAGGGGTCCTCTAAGCAAAGAGAGAGCCTAAAAGCAGCATAGACCAGAAAGGAACACAGACAATATACAGTAACAGTCACCTTACAGGCAATACAATGGCACTAAATTCATACCTTTCAATAGTTACCCTGAATGTAAATGGGCTAAATGACCCAATCAAAAGACACAGGCTATCAGATTGGATTAAAAAACAAGACCCATCCATATGCTGTCTGCAAGAGACTCATTTTAGACCCAAAGACACCGCCAGATTGAAAGTGAGGGGGTGGAAAACCATGTACCATGCTAATGGACACCAAAAGAAAGTTGGGGTGGCAATCCTTATATCAGACAAATTAGATTTTAAAACAAAGACTGTAATAAGAGATGAGGAAGGACACTATATCCTACTCAAAGGGTCTATCCAACAAGAAGATCTAACAATTATAAATATCTATGCCCCTAACATGGGAGCAGCCAATTATATAAGGCAACTAATAACAAAAGCAAAGAAACACATTGACAACAATACAATACTAGTGGGGGACTTTAATACCCCCCTGACAGAAATGGACAGATCATCTAAGCAAAAGATCAACAAGGAAATAAAGACATTAAATGACACACTGGACCAGATGGACTTCACAGACATATTCAGAACATTCCATCCCAAAGCAACATAATACACATTCTTCTCTAGTGCCCATGGAACATTCTCCAGAATTGATCACCTCCTAGGTCACAAATCAGGTCTCAACCACTACCAAAAGATTGGGATTATTCCCTGCATATTTTCAAACCACAATGCTTTGAAACTAGAACTCAATCACAAGAGGAAAGTCGGAAAGAACTCAAATACATGGAGGCTAAAGAGCATCCTACTAAAGAATGAATGGGTCAACCAGGAAATTAAAGAAGAATTAAAAAAACTTCATGGAAACCAATGAAAATGAAAACACAACTGTTCAAAATCTTTGGGATACAGCAAAGGCAGTCCTGAGAGGAAAGTATATAGCAATACAAGCCTTTCTCACAAAACAAGAAAGGTCTCAAATACACAACCTAATCCTACACCTAAAAGAGCTGGAGAAAGAACAGCAAATAAAGCCTAAACCCAGCAGGAGAAGGGAAATAATAAAGATCAGAGCAGAAATCAATGAACTAGAAACCAAAAGAACAGTAGAACAGATCAACGAAACTAGGAGCTGGTTCTTTGAAAGAATTAACAAGATCAATAAACCCCTGGTCAGACTTATCAAAAAGAAAAGAGAAATGACCAAAATCAACAAAATCATGAATGAAAAAGGAGAGATCACAACCAACAGCAAAGAAATACAAACAATTATAAGAACATATTATGAGCAACTCTATGCCAGCAAATTAGATAACCTGGAAGAAATGGGTGCATTCCTAGAGACGTATCAACCACCAAAATTGAACCAGGAAGAAATAGAAAACCTGAACAGACCTATAACTACTAAGGAAATTGAAGCAGTCATCAAAAATGTCCCAACAAACTAAAGCCCAGGGTCAGATGGCTTCCCAGGGGAATTCTACCAAACATTTAAAGAAGAATTAATACCTATTCTCCTGAAACTGTTCCAAAAAATAGAAATGGAAGGAAAACTTCCAAACTCATTTTATGAGGCCAGCATTACCTTGATCCCAAAACCAGACAAAGACCCCATTGAAAAGGATAATTACTGACCAATATCCTTGATGAACATGGATGCAAAAATTCTCACCAAAATACTAGCCAATGGGATCCAACAGTACATTAAAAGGATTATTCACCATGACCAAGTGGGATTTATCCCTGGGCTGCAAGGTTGGTTCAACATCCGCAAATCAATCAACGTGATACAATACATTAATAAAAGAAAGAACAAGAATCATATGATCCTCTCAATAGATGCAGAAAAAGCATTTGACAAAATACAGCATCCTTTCTTTATCAAAACTCTTCAGAGTATAGGGATAGAGGGTACATACCTCAATATCATAAAAGCCATCTACGAAAAACCTACAGTGAATATCATTCTCAATGGGGGAAAGCTGAGAGTTTTTCCCCTAAGGTCAGGAATGCGGCAGCGATGTCCACTATCACCACTGCTATTCAACATAGTATTAGAAGTCCTATTCACAGCAATCAGACAACAAAAAGAAATCAAAGTCATCCGAATCGACGAAGAGGAAGTCAAACTCTCACTCTTTGCAGATGATATGATACTGTATGTGGAAAACCCAAAATACTCCACCCAAAACTGCTAGAACTCATACAGGAATTCAGTGAAGTAGCAGGATATAAAATCAATGCACAGAAATCAGTGGCATTCCTATACACCAACAACAAGACAAAAGAGAGAGAAATCAAGGAGTCGATCCCATTTACAATTGCACCCAAAACCTTAAGATACCTAGGAATAAATTTAACCAAAGAGGCAAAGGATCTGTACTCAGAAAACTATAAAATACTCATGAAAGTAATGGAAGAAGACACAAAGAAATAGAAAAACGTTCCATGCTCATGGATTGGAAGAACAAACATTGTGAAGATGTCAATGCTACCTAGAGCAATCTACACATTCAATGCAATCCCCATCAAAATTCCATCCACTCTTTTCAAAGAAATAGAACAAATAATCCTAAAATTTGTATGGAACCAGAAGAGACCCCAAATAGCCTGAGGAATATTGAAAAAGAAAAGCAAAGCTGGCGGCATCATAATTCCAGACTTCCAGCTCTATTACAAAGCTGTCATCATCAAGATAGTATGGTACTGGCACAAAAACAGACACATAGATCAATGGAACAGAATCAAGAGCCCAGAAATGGACCCTCAACTCTATGGTCAACTAATCTTCGACAAAGCAGGAAAGAATGTCCAATGGCAAAAAGACAGTCTCTTCAACAAATGGTGTTGGGAAAATTGGACAGCCACATGCAGAATGAAACTGGACCATTTCCTTACACCACACACAAAAATAGACTCCAAATGGTTGAAAGACCTAAACGTGAGACAGGAGTCCATCAAAATTCTAAAGGAGAATACCAGTAGCAACCTCTTCGACCTCAGCTGCAGCAACTTCTTCCTAGAAACATCGCCAAAGGCAAGGGTAGGAAGGGCAAAAATGAACTATTGGGATTTCATCAAGATAAAAAGCTTTTGCACAGCCAAAGAAACAGTCCACAAAACCAAAAGACAACCCACAGAATGGGAGAAAATATTTGCAAATGACATATCAGATAAAGGGCTAGTATCCAAAATCTATAAAGAACTTATCAAACTCAACACCCAAAGAACAAATAATCCAATCAAGAAATGGGCAGAAGACGTGAACAGACATTTTTCCAAAGAAGACATCCAAATGGCCAACAGACACATGAAAAAGTGCTCAACATCGCTCGGCATCAGGGAAATCCAAATCAAAACCTCAATGAGATGCCACCTCACACCAGTCAGAATGGCTAAAATTAACAAGTCAGGAAACGACAGATGTTGGCGGGGATGCGGAGAAAAGGGAACCCTCCTACACTGTCGGTGGGAATGCAAGCTGGTGCAACCACTCTGGAAAACAGTATGGAGGTTCCTCAAACAGTTGAAAATAGCGCTGCCCTATGATCCAGCAATTGCACTACTGGGTATTTACCCCAAAGATACAAATGTAGGGATCCGAGGGGGTACATGCACCCCATGTTTATAGCAGCAATGTCCACAATAGCCAAACTGTGGAAAGAGCCAAGATGTCCATCGACAGATGAATGGATAAAGAAGAGGTGGTATATATACACAATGGAATATTATGCAGCCATCAAAAGCAATGAGATCTTGCCATTTGCAACGACGTGGATAGAACTGGAGGGTGTTATGCTGAGTGAAATAAGTTAATCAGAGAAAGACATGTATCATATGACCTCACTGATACGAGGAATTCTTAATCTCAGGAAACAAACTGAGGGTTGCTGGAGTGGTGGGGGGTGGGAGGGATGGGGTAGCTGGGTGATAGACATTGGGTTGGGTATGTGCTATGATGAGCGCTGTGAATTGTGCAAGACTGTTGAATCACAGATCTGTACTTCTGAAACAAATAATGCAACATATGTTAAGAAAAATAAAAAAGAAGAAGATAGCAGGAGGGGAAGAATGAAGGGGAGTAAGTCGGAGGGGGAGATGAACCATGAGAGACGATGGACTCTGAAAAACAAACTGAGGGTTCTAGAGGGGAGGAGGGTGGGGGATGGGTTAGCTTGGTGATGGGTATTAAAGAGGGCACATTTTGCGTGGAGCACTGGGTGTTATGCACAAACAATGAATCATGGAACACTATATCAAAAACTAATGATGTAATGTATGGTGATTAACATAACAATAAAAAATTTAAAGAAAAGAAAGGGAGAAGCAGACTCCCCACTGAGCAGGGAGCCCCACATGGGGCTCAATCCCAGGACTCGAAGATCTAGACCTGAGCCAAACGCAGACACTTAACCGACTGGGCCGCCCAGGTGCCCCAGAAAACCGGACCTTGATCAGTGGTGTTTTCAAAAAAAGATCTTGATCAAAAGAAGGAAATGTGAAAATTTGTAAAGGGAAACCTCATTAAAATGGATTCAGGAAGCCAGAAGGAGGAGCCTTCACATGGTACTACTTTGTGTCAATTACATGAAGACATGTGGGATTACAGACCCCAAAAGAAGAATCATCAACAGGAAGGAATTATCAATTTATAAGGCACAACAAAGATACACATTGCACCTCCTATAAGAAATCAACTACCCCAGCAACTCAGCCAATGAGAAACCATCATCACCCTGAACTCTTCCTTTTCTCCAATAGATTTTGTCCAAAACAACCACTCCCACCCCCCTCCTTCCCCATGAAATAATATTTTCTCCTTTGTTTGTTGGACTTGTCTATGGCTTACTATAGCTTGCTTGTCCCAAATTGCAATTCTCTCCTATTCATGAATAAATCCATTTGCGGTTAAAAAAAGAAAATTATTTAGAATTATTTTGTAGCTTAGAACATGATCTATCTTGTGCACTGAAAATGTTGTATATTTTTCAGGCTTAAGGTAGAATGCCCTATTACTTTCAGTTAGGTCAAGTTGGTTGATCCTGCTATTCTGGTCTCCTATATGCTTAGTGATTTTTCTGTCTATATTTCCATCAGTTATTGACAGAAGAGTGTTCAATTTACTTATTTCTCCTTTTAGTACTATCAGGTTTTGGTTTCTTAATTTTATAACTCTGGTATGATGTGCTTGCTTGGCAATTTTTGATTGAATCAGAAGAATTGTGAATGTTGGGTTATTGGGTGCTGGCTTTTGTTGCATTTCCTTGATGAATAGTGGACTTCATTCTGGCACAGTTATATTATCTGAGAGCAGTTTGATTCTCTCTGGTTTGTTTTAACCTATACTAGAGAAGGTCAAGCAGTCTTTATATTAGGACTCATTTAGCCCTTCTATTAAGGTGACACTCCACTGAGGACTCTATCCAGTGCTGTGTAGCATCAGGTCCTTCCATACTGGCTGGTAGTACCACAAACTATTCTTAGCCCTCTGTAGGAATTTCTGGGAATTTTCTGACCTAGAGATTTCCAGTAGTTCTCTTCTATGCACAGGTAGTTTCCTGAAATATGTACTGATCAGTACCAAGCCAAAGACTAGGAGAAGCCTCTGCAGGTCTCCAGGGCCCTCTCCATGTAGCTTTCTACTCTCTGGTGCCCCATGTCATCAGTTTTCACCATGCCAGGATCCCCAAACTCCAATCTCTGTCTCCTCAACTCAGCCAGTCTCTGGCTTGTGTAACCCTTCCTGTGCTTCAACCTGGAAACTGCCTCTGGACAGTGAACTATGACAATCACAGAGATCACATCATGTGTACCTGTGTCATGGATCACAGCTCTTTGTTCCTGTTGTCCAATGCCTGGAAACTGCTGGCTTATATATTTTGCCTTGTTTTCTAGTTTTTAAAAGCAGAATGTAAAACTGCTCTCTCTTACAACATCATAGCCAAAAGCAGAGATTTGTCTCTGTTTATAAATCAATGAAACTTTTTCAGATGTTATACATCAAAGATGCTTTTTACACTGAGAATAAGTTACTAGTTATCATGATGGAAGGATCATTTTAAATAAAGTCTTTAATGAAGAATCTTTACCACCATAATGATCTATATTTTATTCTGAATTCTGGGCTCTAATTTATCTTGAGACAGGAAAAACAAAAAAAAAAAAAAAGGAAGATTATCTTTGACATTCAGAAGCTGGCCTGGCACTCATAGATACGCCATGGTATTCTATTGAACATAATCTCACAGAATCCTAGCTAAAACAAGGTTACTCTGAGACCTTGATAAAATGAGACAAAACAAGGCTACTTCTTAATTTTGTCTAATCACAAACAAAAACAAGTTTATTTTGCCACCTGCAAATACCAAACACCCTCTTCTTTTGGCCAGATTGAGTGAATGCTCTATCCTTACCAATTACATCTTTAACCTCATTCTATTCTCCCCTCTCTATAGATAAGATTTATTAAGATACACAATCATTTTGGGGCATTATTCAATTTAGAGAAAATCCCTGCCTTCTTTCCCTCTCCAAAATCACCTAGCCAAAGTTTAAGTTTATAATATGTTTTTTCTAACACCCTCTTACTGATACCCCTCATGACTCCCGACAGCATGTGTTCTCATTCACCGCAATTAGTAACAAACTCAACTTGCTTAACTATGGGGATTTACCTGGTTGTCTTTGGATGAATGACACTGACAATTTGGATAAACCCAAAGTGGCTCTAATGCAGGACTTTCAGGCAATGAATGAGCAAAAGAAGTTTTACTCATATATTCTTTTGACCAGTCAGAATTTTTGTATTTTCCAAGTATATGTAAATCCAAAAGCATTATGCTGGTTATTCAATTCTTTGTAATTTTAGATTCTTAAAAAATTTTAATTAGGTTTAAAGCCTCCTGAAAAAATAAGTTACTTTTAAAAAGCTTTGAAATATTAACTTTATAATTTGATATATTTACATGTTTAAAAAGATGACATCTTGTTAGCATTTATAGTCACTTATGGCTTATATTAAGTAATCAAATTGGAAAGTCCTTTAAAATAAACTAGACAGATCAAGAAAGATCAAAGACATTGTTAATAATACTTTGTATCACTAGCTAAATTAAACTTTGTATTTAAAAATATACCATTTAGGGATGCCTGGATGGCTCAATAAGGTAAGACTCCAACTCTTGGTTTCAGCTCAGGTCTTCATCTCAGGGTCATGAGATGGAGCCCCGCTTCAGGCTCCATGCTCAGCACAGAGTCTGGTTGAGTTTCTCTCTCCCTCTCTCTAACCCTTCCTACCCCCACTCTCTCTCTCAAATAAATAAATCTTTAAAAAAATTACGCCATTTAAATTAGCTATTTCTTAAAATAAATAATAAATTAGCTGTTTATTTTAACAAATTGTGTAGAAAATAATTAGTGAAATAATAACTACAAAATAATAATAAATATAGTTATTAAAATAATAGGTATTGTTATTTCAAGGTCAACTCTTGCCAAGTCTTTCATATATATTATTCTTAGATCTCAGAGTCAGTCTGGCAAATAGATACTATTATCCTCATTTAAAAAAACAATAAAAGGAAAATGAAGTTTAGAATTGTGAAGTGAAATGCTGAAGATTAAATAATTAATAAGTGCAACACATGTTCAGTCAGATCACACTTATTTCAGTCTGATTTCTAAGATCTTATGTTCTTGGAAACACCATTCTGCCTTTTTCTATAATTTCAGTAGACAATGGAATAAGATGTTGATATTTAAGACATGGAGGAAAACATAACAGTTTAACACAGGTATGAAAGCCTGCTATTATCTAATAGAAATGCTCTAGATAAAATATACCATTTAGCAATAAGTAAACATCTAAAGAAAAGGAAAAGTAAGGAATATGAAGTTATACATTGAAAAGGAAATGTAACTTAAAAATAATGGCTAAAATGGATTGTATTACTTCTAGTTCAGTGGTCATATGATGACCATTACTAGAAAATATCAATTTCACAAGAGATATTTAGCACCTATTAAGGAGGCTAGGATGAGAAATTTATTGGCAAAAGAAATTAATCAATGAAAATATGTCTATTGTATCAACAGAATAAAGACAGAAATTTTGGATGAAAAAGAATAATTGAAAGCAGGATGACTGACTAATACAAGAAATTTTAAAATGTGCTTTGTAAGAACACAGCAGTTACTTTTGTTCTGAAAGATAGAAGCATTAGAGTCCTCTGTATCATCTGTAGAATAAAAACATGCTTTGGAGATACTATCACCCTTAAAGAGTGATGTTCAACTATATATAAAATGGAAAATTGTACCCAAGGAAATGGTCTTTACCTTTGGTAAAATTGATTGAATCCTCACAAATTTATTCATTTAACATTTTCTTTTTTATTGTTATGTTAATCACCATACATTACATCATTAGTTTTTTTTTGTATTTTTTTATTATTATGTTATGTTAATCACCATACATTACATCATTAGTTTTTGATGTAGTGTTCCATGATTCATTGTTTGCTTATAACACCCAGTGCTCCATGCAGTATGTGCCCTCTTTAATACCCATCACCAGGCTAACCCATCTCCCCACACCCCTCCCCTCTAGAACCCACAGTTTGTTTCTCAGAGTCCATAGTCTCTCATGGTTCATCTCCCCATACGATTGCCCCCCCTTCATTCTTCCCTTCCTGCTATCTTCTTCTTCTTCTTTTTTTTTTTTTTTAACGTATAATGTATTATTTGTTTCAGAGGTACAGGTCTGTGATTCAACAGTCTTACACAATTCACAGTGCTCACCATAGCACATACTCTCCCCAATGTCTGTCACCCAGCCACCCTATCCCTCCCACCTCCCACCACTCCAGCAACCCTCAGTTTGTTTCCTGAGATTAAGAATTCCTCGTATCAGTGAGGTCATATGATACATGTCTTTCTCTGATTGACTTATTTCGTCAGCATAATACCCTCCAGTTCCACCACATTGTTGCAAATGGCAAGATTTCATTCCTTCTGATGGTTGCATAATATTTCATTGTGTATATATACACCACATCTTCTTTATTCATTCGTCTGTCGAGGGACATCTTGGCTCTTTCCATAGTTTGGCTATTATGGACATTGCTGCCATAAACATCAGGGTGTATGGATGCCTTCGGATCCCTACATTTGTATCTTTGGGGTAAATACCCAGTAGTGCAATTACTGGGTCATATGGTAGCTCTATTTTCAACTTTTGAAGAACCTCCATACTGTTTTCCAGAGTGGCTGCACTAGCTTGCATTCCCACCAACAGTGTAGGAGGGTTCCCCTTTCTCTGCATCCCCGCTGACATCTATCGTTTCCTGACTTGTTAATTTTAGCCATTCTGACTGGTGTGAGGTGGTATCCCACTGAGGTTTTGATTTGGATTTCCCTGTTGCCAGGTGATGTTGAGCTCTTTTTCATGTGTCTGTTGGCCATTTGGATGTCTTCTTTGGAAAAATGTCTGTTCATGTCTTCTGCCCATTTCTTGATTGGATCATTTGTTCTTTGGGTGTTGAGTTTAAGAATTTCTTTATGGATTTTGGATACTAGCCCTTTATCTGATATGTCATTTGCAAATATCTTCTTCCCTTCAGTTGGTTCTTTTGGTTTTGTTGACTGTTTCCTTTGCTGTGCAGAAGTTTTAATCTTGATGAAGTACCAATAGTTCATTTTTGCCCTTGCTTCCCTTGCCTTTGGCGATGTTTCTAGGAAGAAGTTGCTGTGGCTGAGGTCAAAGAGGTTGCTGCCTGTGTTCTCCTTTAGGATTTTGATGTACTCCTGTCTTACATTTAGGTCTTTCAACCATTTTGAGTCTATTTTTGTGTGTGGTGTAAAGCAACAGTCCAGTTTCATTCTTCTGCATGTGGCTATCCAATTTTCCCAACACCATTCGTTGAAGAGACTGTCTTTTTCCATTGGACATTTTTCCTGCTTTGTCGAAGATTAGTTCTTGTATCTCTTTGTATCCTGATTGTATCTCTTTGAGATCCTGATTTCAACTTCTCTGAATAAATACCCAGGAGTGGGGTTGGTAGATCACATGGTAATTCTATTTTTAATTTTTTGAGGAACCTCTGTACTTTTTTCCATAGTGGCTGTACCAATTTACATTCCCACCAACACTGTACACTCTTTACAGCATCCTCACAACACTTTTTTTTTATAATAGCCATCTTAACAAGTGTGAGGTGACTTCACATCATGGTTTTCATATGCATTTCCTTGATGACTAGTGACATTGGGCACATTTTCATATAATTATTGTCCATTTGTAAGTCATTTAGGGAGAAATATCTATTCAAGTCTTTTGCCTATTTTTTAATCAGGTTATTTGGTGTTTTGCTATTGAATTGTAGGAGTTCCTCATATATTTTGGATTTATTAGATGTATGTTTGCAATATTTTTTCCATTACTTAAGAGGCCTTTCATTTTGTTGATGGTTTCCTTTGTTGTACAGAAGCTTTTTTTAGTTTGATGTAGCTCTAATTGTCTATTTTTGCTTTTGTTGCATGTGCTTTCACTTTCATATCCAAGAAATCATTGAAGAACAATGTCAAGAAGATTTTTCTCTATGTATTCTTCTGGTAGTGTTATAGTTTCAGGACTTAAGGCTGAATTGTATGCTTAAAAATTTAAGAGGGTATATTATATATTCTTATAAAAAATAATACTAGAGAGATGGGAGGAAACTTTTGGAAGTGATGGATATATTCATGGCATAGATTGTGGCAATGATTTTATGGGTATATACTTATCCCCAAACTCATCAAGTTTTTTACATTAAGTATGCACAGCCTTTTGTATGTCAATCATACCTCAATAAAGTGGTTTTAAAAAATGAACGTAGCTTGCGGCATCTGGGTGGCTCAGTTGGTTAAGTTTCCAACTCTTAATTTCATCTCAGACCATGATCTCAGGGTCTTGAGATCAAGCCCTGTGTCAGCTCTGTGCTCAGCATGAAGTGGGCTTGAGATTCTCTTTCTCACTCTCCCTCTACTCCTCCCCACCACCACTGCTCACACACACTGTCTCTCTCAAATAAATAAATAAATAAATAAATAAAATCTTAAAAAAAATGTAGTTTATCAAACTTTCAATTGACCAAAAGATAAAAAAAAAAAGACTTAGACTAATAAATCCTTCTTCAGTATCCCTTCCTCACTTCTCATTCCTGTTTTTTTTTTAGATCACAGACTATGTCTTGAAGACTACAGGAAAATCAAAAAATGTATTTTCATGCTGAATGTAAACAATCATGTCAGTAGCAGAATTGGCATTACAATGCCCTACTATATTTTCAAGGCTATGCAAACATCTATCATGTGTCCCTCCCTTCCTCAAAAAGGATTTTAACCCAAAAAAGATTATGAACAATAAGAATCACTAAAAGAAAGACCATGTATATAGATCCTAAAGAACAAATATTTCAGGCATCTCAAGCTCTTCTTTAGTTTGATAGGGATATACTGAAATGAATTGGCTTTCAGAGCTACAATTAAAATTATGAAAAATTCCAAGGATTAGAGATTACATATTTGGATTCCAAAAATCCTCTTTGAATAGTGATTTACAAGAGCATGGAATCATGCTTTAAAATTAGCAAGCAGAAATGCCTATCTCCATGGCTTTAAACAATAGTATTACTCAATATTAATAAGACCAATAATTATTATCAGAATACAAAGCATTTACTGATGAGAATTATGTGCACTTTAAACAAGAATTAGAACTTTTCATATGTTAATTTTTATAAACTATCTGTGAATATATTTGATGAAAAACACATCACAGTGATAAGGGTTTTGTTTGTTGTTATTATTAAAGAAGTTATATTTAATTGGTTTTTGTGATGGTTCTATAATACAGTAAAAATTATGTAAAGGTGAAGAAACACACTTTGTCATAGGATGGCTCATTAGCCATGTAAAAGAAAATTAATAAGGGGAGAAGTAAACAGAAACAATAATTTTTAAAAAGTGTTTGATCATATTTTAATATAATAATCTAAAATCTAGATTTCTTTGGACTGTTATAGAAACATGTTTATTACAGAAATGATTGCAAATAGCCTTTTGAAAATAAGAAGTGGCATTGAAGATAGAAACAAAGCTGAGAGTCAAAGTTTCTGATATTTAAGAGTCCGATTTATTAAAGATCAAGACGTGTTCTATATATCTAAGCTGATAAATATCCCAAAGCTTGTCGTAAATGAGGAAAAATCTCTTCAAATATCTAATTAATGTTTGCATCACAGACACTAAAAATTGAGAGAAATAGCTGAAGAAACATCAAATTGTCATTCAGTAGCAGTATAACTACATAACATAACTTTTTCATACTGAAGAATTTATATTTCACACTGAAATTCTGAAAAGTGAAACTAAAGTTTATGGGATTTCAAACTATTCTTGAAACCAGCAGTAAGGTGTCAGATGCTGAAAAGTGCACTAGAATAGCAGTCAGGACATCTAGGTTGTAATGATAATTCTACAAATTTTTAACCTCAGGCAAGTCATTTAATTAACATTGTATTTGGTTATTAATTTGTCAAATGAGAGGTTAGATCTCATGCTCTGGGAAATCCCATATCAGTTAAATATCTATGAACTTGATATATTAATAATAATCACAGGTATCAATGTCTATTTTCTATGAAATGTCTATTTTGTGTCAAGTGATAAACCAGACTTTTTGCATGGAATATCTTAATATTCACAGTAGAAATATCTTCATTTCAGAGATTTGGAAACAGAGACTCAGGGAAGGCAACTTGCCCAACAGACAACTAATAAATGCAGGAGCTGGGATTCCAGCTGAGCTCTGTCTGTCTTCCTGCCCTCATGCCAACTTGATCATACATTCTGATTTTTATCCAACTGATGACAGAATATTCAACTATTCAAGCTGCATGACAAAACTTAAAATAATTGCTCAACTATCACATAATGGCATTTAAAAAGATTCTATCTGAACCATAACCATCAATGATTCAATAAAGAGGTTTTTATTACTTACAGCTGTTCCAAGGATATGAGTCCTTTAAATGTTTGCTTATCTAGGGCATGAATTTCATTCTTGTACAGATACCTGAAAAACATAAAATCCTATTAAGTTATAAATTTGCGTAGATACCACCTTTCTTATATCAGGAATTTTTAAACTGCAGTGTGGCTCTAAAGAGCTTTAGAATGTTAATAGATTCCCTAAAAATATATGGAGATTTTGATTTCATTTGAATATGTTCAAGTATCTGGGTAAGACAGTTCCAAGGCTCTCATCAGATTCTCAAAGAAATCCTTGATCCAAAATATTACGAATCACTGCCTTAACCTCTAAAACTTAGATTGTAGAAAAATTCTGACTAATGAGGTCACATGTACTGGGTAACATCTTCTCTAAGACAAAGAAAAGTTTGACTACAACAATTTTTTTCAAATTCATGCTATCATACAGAATATATTGAACTAGGAGTTACATTTGCAAAGCTGGCAAATATCATAGGATTCATCTGAGGGGGATAAACACATATTAACAGATCCACAAGATGTATTTTGGTTCTCCCATGGCTACTGCTGAAAACCTACAGGAAAGGATACTGTTAATGGATTTAGAAATATGATAACTAATCTGGCCAAAAGATTTGATGAAAACAATTTCCATAACATGAGCACTATGTCCTTTTTTCTTCAACTATGGGATAGCAAAGTTATTTCATTTTTAAATCTCAGTGTGAATATTTGGTGAATGTCATAAAACTGAAACCTATGTCTTTTCTACTTGTGCCTCTGGGGATCTGAGATGATCAGAATTCCTGAAACTTTCTACCAAGTTCCTCTGGATTGAACCTTTGCATAAGCTAGAGCTCACAGTATTTTTTTTAACATTATTTATTTATTCATTTAACAAAGAGAGACAGTGAAAGAGGGAACACAAGCAGGGGGAGTGGGAGAGGGAGAAGCAGGCTTCCTGCTGTGCAGGGAGCCTGACCTGAGACTCAATCCCAGGACTCTGGGATCATGACCTGAGCTTAAGGCAGATGCTTAACAACTGAGCCACCCAGGTGCCCCCTCACAGTGATTTTGAATGCTTCAGAATCACCTGGTGGTGTGTTAAAAACACTGACTCCTGAGCATACCCCCAAACCTCCTCAATCCAATTCTCTTGGGGTGAGGTCTAGGAAACTGCATGTTTATCAAGTTTCCCAGTTGATTCTGAAGCAATCTCTCAGCAGATGACTTAAAAACCATAGACACCATAGAAATCACAATTCTAGTTGAAAATAAAAATGAGATTGCTTTTCCAAAGTGTGCTTAGTAAAGCTTTGGAAGTTCCAAATTACTTTCTCTTCCCACAGATTAGAACTTCTGTTAAGTTTCTCAGAGCAGTAGTAGTAACTGGTAGAGATATATGCCTAACTGGAGATATTTCCTTAGCATTACTTGATACTATGGAAGATCTTGATTTGACCTAAAATCTCAGAAATATAGCTACGTGTTAGGATGACAAAAAAAAAAAATTCTAGAACCATGTTTCTTCAACTAGCTCATAAGGAGTACTGAGCTGTGGTCTCAAAAAGCACCACCGGTTCTCAACTGTGGTTGTTATGTGGGTAACAAAGGCAGAAGAAGAAAAAAATCTTACTACTTAACAGCCCATTGACAAGTCCTTGAAACAGGCAGAGTGACATTCCTCTAGGAACTCAGTTGCCTTGATTGTTAATACTTTGCTAAGGGCAAAAGGCAATCTTAGCCTGACCCCCAGGGTTCTGTAAGTCTTGTATAATATATGAAAATTCCTTTGGAAACTTCTTTTATCTTTATCCCCCAAGATACATGTTGGCAATCATCCTCCAAGCATATGACCCACTGATATACATCTGAAGAGTCTCATGACTGAGTTTTTACTAAACAGTAATAAATGACCTTTTTCTAACAATAGCTAGCCCCTTAAGGATCCTGGAAACCTTGTTTCCAAAATACCTGGGAGGTTTATGCTATCCCTAACCCCCTTCCAACTTGAAAGTATATAATGGGCCACTCCTCAAGACCCGGGTGCAACTCTTTGCCCATGGGTCCTTTCCCTGTGCTTTAATAAAACCACCTTTTTGTACCAAAGATGTCTCAAGAATTCTTTCTTGGCCACTGGCTTCAAACACTAACATCTTTCCTATATCAATTGTGTGTGAATCAGTGTATAGGTATATGAATCAATATTTCTAAGACATAATTTTGAGCTTTATCTCAGGCCTTATACTGATGGATGGGATACTGCCTCCACAAACTCTGATTTAATAGTGGGTCTGGCATGTGGAATAAGATAATAATATGCAGAAAATTTTAAAACCTCTATTGCAGGGGTATAGACCAGGTAAAAAGTATTTTGTAAATTTATTCCAGAGGATTCAGATACACCTCCCTGGTAAGGACCCTCAGACTATCAGAATGTCAAAGAACCACATTACTTTTCAGGTATCATATCTTGAGGCATAAAAAAATTGACCCAATTGGGCGCCTGGGTGGCTCAGTTGGTTAAGCAACTGCCTTCGGCTCAGGTCATGATCCTGGAGTCCCGGGATCGAGTCCCGCATCAGGCTCCCTGCTCAGCGGGGAGTCTGCTTCTCCCTCTGACCCTCTTCCCTCTCATGCTCTCTATCTTTCATTCTCTCTCTCTCAAATAAATAAAATCTTTAAAAAAAAATTGACCCAATTTCTATAGAGATATGTATAATGGCTTAAAATGTTTTTATTATTATCATATTTAAATAATGATGAGCTGTTTCATAAAAATTAAACTAAATTATCAAATATTCATTGAGGAGTCTCAAAACTGAAAACACCTATAAAATTTTACATTATATATACAGATTCATTTTAAACTTATATTTTATAGAAAACTAAAAAAGTGACCAAATAGTAGTGAAAAAAGAAGCAATAGAACTTCTATAGTTAGATCAGTACATGTTGATTAAAACAATAAAGTATACAGTCAAGATACACTGCTACTTAAGTTAACACCAGCAAGAGAAATTCCAGCTTCCTGTGGGATCATGGTAACCACCTGAATTCAAATCTCTCCACACATCCTGAAAACAAACTAAGAGGGAAAAACAAATCAGCCAGAATACAATCTATGCCATGACTAGGAGAAAGAGAAATTAATAACTTCAATTTACATTTAAGTAGGGGAAATATTAACACCAGCAAAGTCAGCTCCAGAGGCTGCTTTGCAGGAAGGAGTCAGGCAGGATTTTATAGACAAGGGGCATGGGAGAAGGGGGTGGAACAGGAAAGCTGGGAAAGTACCAACCTAATGAAAATTTGCCTGAGCCCTGGGGGATCAGAGCCCTAGCTCCTGGGAATTGACAGAAAGGGGCTGGGAAAGTGAATGGGGGAAGCACCTCACAATTTCAGGGTGTCTTGTGGAGGAGTAGCATTAAAGGTAAAGAAGGAAGTAAGAAACTAAAGGATCTTACAGAGATAAGATAATATAGAATCTGAAGACACACCAAGGGGCGCCTGGGTGGCTCAGTGGGGAGCCTGCTTCTCCCTTTGCCACTCCCCCTGCTTATGCTTTCTCGCCCTCTCTGTCAAATAAATAAATAAAACCTTTCAAAAAATTTAAAAATAAAGGCACACCAAAAAAGGCTATACTTAATAAGGAAATTGTGCTTCACTCTGTCAACAGAAGGGCATGGCCTTGAACTAAGAAATAAGCCATCCAAAGTTCTCTCCTCTACCTTCATATTTAATCACCTGTTACTCAAATCAAATGTTAGCATCTAAACTTGAGAAACATTGCACAAGAAAACAATAAACTCATCTTATCTTTGAATATCAATGCAAAATTAATAAAAATATTAGCAAACTGAACTTACCATTTAATAGTTCTAAGGAGCAATATTTATGATTATATTCTAAAATACCAAAAAAACCCATGTTGATATCTATTTATATTTCCAGATGCCATGATAGTATGACTGGACATTGCAAAATAATTGCTGCCAAAATTATTAAAAACAAGAAAATTTAGGGGCACCTGGGTGGCTCAGTTGGTTTAGCGACTGCCTTCAGCTCAGGTCATGATCCTGGAGTCCTGGCATCAAGTCCCATATCCGGCTCCCTGCTTAGCAGGGAGTCTGCTTCTCCCTCTGACCCTCCCCCCTCTTGTGCTCTCTCTCTCTCTCTTCATTCTCTCTCTCTCAAATAAATAAATAAAATCTTAAAAAAAACAAGAAAATTTAGTAGGATTACAAAATATAAAATTAACATACAATATCAAAAGCTTTGCATATTCAAATAAAGGATATAATAGAAAAGAATACACCACATATAATAGTAACAGGAAAAAGAAAACTAGGAAAATTTGAAATACACAAGCCTACATGAGAAGAAATAAATCAAATGGAAAGACATCTTGAATAAGATGCCTCAAAACTAAAATATACCATTTTCCCCCATTAATTTTCATATACATTCAAAGTGATTCCAATAAAAATACTAACAAATTTTTATAGAGGTATATAAATTGATTCTAATGTTCCTATAGAGAAGTAAACAAATAAGAATAGCTAGATACACCCTAATAAAGAAGAGCAACAAGGAGACACACGATAACATATATTTAGAAAACTCAATAAAGCCTCTATAATTAAACCAGTATGGTTTTGGCACATGAACAGTCCAACAGGAAAAACAAAATAAATGGTCTAGCTGAAGAACTAATTACATATGTAAATTTAGTATATAATATAGATTCATTTTCAAATCATTGGTGTTGAGAAAACAATGAATTCTTTTATTGATGGAATTGGGGAAGCTTTTCTAACCATGACTCAAAATCCAGAAATAATTCAAAAATAATAAATTTTTTAAATAATAAAACTTTACATGGCAAAAAATTTCATACCTAAGTCAAAAAAGAAAGGGAACATTTTGAAAACTAATATCACAGAAAGATTAAAATTTGAGAAAACAAAAATTCAATCATAAAATGGGCAAAAACCATCACAGACTGCACATATGTAAAAATGATGAAATGCATGAAAAGATATTAAACTACACTCATAATAAGATCAATGCAAATTAACACTATACTGAAATATCATTTCTACCCTATCACCCTGAGGGAAAAAGTCCTAAATCCTGTCAACATGACCTGCTGCTGAGATTGTATGGAAGCCTACACTCTTGTGCATCTCTAGTGAGAATGCAAAATGGCACAATGCTTAGGGAATTAATTTCAGCAACATACACAAGAAATATACTATACATTTACCCTTTGACATAGTAATCCCATTTCTAGAACTAAAGATATTCCTCTACAAATAAATATAGCATATACACAAGATTATTTGATAAGTTTTTAAAATAGTAAATCACTGAAAACTACTCAAATGTTTATCAGTAGGATCTGACTGAATAAAATATGATATAGTCACATAATGGAATACAATGAAGCCATAAAAGATGGGAAAACTCTCTGTAAAATTATATACAGTGATTTCTAGTATTTATTAAGTGAAAACAAAAAAACCTAAAACCTTCCACATATTGTATATATTTTATTATATTTATTTTTATACAAAATATAATTAAGAATTAGAGTTGTTATACAGAACAAACATATGGTAAACATATGTATTTATATTTGCATAAAGAATATATGAAAATATATAATATAATATATTTGCAATTTACAGCATGTTTTATATAATAAACATATATATGTATTTATTCTTGCTTTAAAAAAATAGATCTAGTAAACCAGAAACCAACAACTAGGATTATGCAGAAGAGGGTCGATAAGAAGTAGGTGAAAAAAGGGATGTAAAAATTCTTCTCTGGGTATATTTTGTCACATAATTTAACTTTTTAACCATGCTAATAATTAACATGTTTAAATATGTGATTAAATAAAAAATAAAATGCAGATTTAGGGGTGCCTGGGTAGCTCGGTGGCTCAGGTCATGATCCCTCATCAGGCTCCCTGCTCAGAGGGAAGCTCAGAGGGAAGACTGCTTCTCCCTCTCTCACTCCCCTTGCTTGTGTTCCTTCTCTCACTGTGTCTTTCTCTGTCAAGTAAATAAAATCTTTAAAAAAAATAAAATGCAGATTTAAAATGAGGTAAAAATAGAAATACAATGGACTTTACTGTATACAAAACTGATGACACAGAGAAAAGCAGAGAGAAATTATTTTTTTCTAGTGTGGGTTTAATTTTTTAGCTATATGACTGTTTTAATTGATGAGAATGTTAATTGTAAGATAAAATAAATTAGCACCAAGATTTTGAAGTAGCAATATTATTATGTATAAAGATTATTACTCTAAGAATAATCATATACAAATGTTGAAATAAGAAATTAAGAAAAATCAGTCTTCAAGATCCTGAACTCAATTCTTTTGGATATACCCAAAATTAAGAATGCTGGATCAAATGGTAGTTCTATTTTTAATTTTTTTAGATATCTCCATACTGCTTTCTATAGTGGCTGCTCCAATTTGTTAATATTAAGTTTGAACTACATATAAATATAAAATCACAATTTTAAAAAACCATTTGTTATTTCTGTCCCCTGAAAAATCCTGCAGTTAGTGTCCTAGACACCTGATATTCAGATCTTGTTTTCAAAACGCTAATTTCCCCCAGATAGGTCAAGCTATTTGAAGAAATGGCTGCTTTCAGTCTGGGGCAGCATAAATATATAACATATGCTTGACAGAAAGCAATAAAAAAAAAAAAAAAACCACTCAGAGTTTAATGGGATCATTCCAAAAGAACAAAGGAGCTAGCTTGAATGGTCTCCCACTGGTTGGTATATAGGAAAGCAATTGACTTTTGTGTATTAAACTTGCATCTTACAACCTTGCTATGTAATTGCGTATTAGTTCCAGGAATTTTTCTGTTGATTTTTTGAGATTTTCTACACAAATAATCACGTCATTGGAGAACAAATACAATTTTATTTCTTCTTTCCAAACCTGTATACCTTTTATTTCCTTTTCTTGTCTTAATTGCATTAGCTGGAACTTCCTGTATGATGGTTATGTAGTGGTAGTAACAGGCAGCATCCTTGCTTTACTCCCAATCTTAGGAGGAAAGCAACTAGTTTTTCATCATTATGTGTTAGCTATAGGGGTTTTTGTAGATGTTCTTTATCAAGTTGAGGAAGTTCCTCTATTCCTAACTCGTTCAGAGCTTTTATCAAGGGCGTTAAATTCTTATTGTAGATGTTAAACTTTATCAAATGTTCTTTCTGCGTCTTTGATATGATTATAGGATTTTTCTTCTCTATCTTGTTGATGTGATGGATTATACTTGCTGATTTTCAAATGTTGAAACAACCTTGCACTGAGACAAATTTCATGTGGTTCGGTGTACATTGGTGGATATGAATAGCTAACATTTTGACCAAGACTATTGAATTTATGTCTATGAGAGATATTGGTTGGTAGTTTCCTTATCTTGTAATGTCATCTGGTTTTGGTATTAGATTCATTGATTTCTGCTCTGTTTTTTATTATTCTTTCCTCCTGCTCACTTCAAGCTTATATTCCTCTTCTTTAGGTTCCTAAGATGGAAGCTTAGATTATTGACTTTAATCTTTCTTCTTTTCTAAAATATGCACTTAATGCATAAATTTCCCTCTAAGTACTGCTCTCACTGCATTCCACAGTTTTGATAATTTGTGTTTCCATTTTCATTTCATTCAAAATAATTTTAAATTATCCTGAGACTTCTTTGAACTGTCTTTTTTATTTTTTTATTTTTTGAAGTTTTTATTTAAATTTCAGTTAGTTAACATACAGTGTAATATTAGTTTCAGGTGCACAATTTAGTGATTCAACACTTACATACAACACTCAGTGCTCATCACAAGTGCTCTCCTCAATCCCCATCACCTATTTAACCCATCCCCTTGCCCACTTCCTCTCAGATAACCATGTTTGTTCTCTCTAGTTAAAAGTCTGTTTCTTGGTTTGCCTCTCTCTTTTTTCCCCTATGATTGTTTGTTTCTTAAATTCCACATATGAGTGAAATCATATGGTATTTGTCTTTCTCTGGCTGACTTATTTCATTTAGCATAATGTTCTCTAGCTCCATCCACATCATAGCAAATGGCAAGATTTCTTTTTTTTTTGGCTGAGTAATATTTCATTTTATATATATCTCACATCTTCCTTATCCATTCATCACTTGATAGACATTTGAACTATATCTTATTTAGAAATTTGTTGTTTAACCTCCGAATACCTTGAGATATTCCAGCTATCTTTCTGTTACTGATTCCTAGTTTAAATTCATTATTATCTAAGAACATATTCTGAGTGATTTCTATTATTTAAATTTGTTGAGGTGTGTTTTATGGCCTAGAAGATAGTCTATCTTGGTGAATGTGCCATGTGAACTTGAGAAGAACGTTATTCTGCTGTTGGATGGAATATTCTACAACTGTCTATTAGAACCAGTTGACTGACGGTGCTGTTCAGCTTTAACTGTATCCTTACTAATTTTCTGCCTGATGGATCTGTCAATTACTTACAGAGGGATGTTAACATCGCCAACTATAATAGTGGATTAGTCTATTTCTCCTTTCAGTTCTATCAGTTTTTGCCTCAAAATATGATGTCCTAGGGGTGCCTGGGTGTCTCAGTCATTAAGCATCTGCCTTTGGCTCAGGTCATGGTCCCAGGGTCCTGGGATTGAACCCTGCATCGAGGGGCTGCTTCTCCCTCCTCCACTCCCCCTGCTTGTGTTCTGTCTCTTGCTGTGTCTTTCTCTGTCAAATAAATAAATAAAAATTAAAAATACATATATGATGTTCTACTGTTAGGTGTATTCACATTAAGGATTGTTATGTCTTCTTGAAGAATCAGCCCTCTTTATCATTATGTAATGACCCTCTCTATCCCTTATAATTTTCCTTGTTCTGAAGTCTGCTTTACCTGAAGTTAATATAATCTCTGAGTTTTCTTTTGATGTGTATAAGCATGATACAATTCCATGGCCTTACTTTTCATCTCAATTCGTTTTAAATTTAAAGGGCAGTTCTTAAAGACACATAGTTGGGTCTATTTCAAAAAATCCATTCCAACAGTGTATTTCTTTTAATTGCCATACTTATGCCATTCATATAAATGATTATTAGTATAGTTGTATTAATATCTACCATTTATGTAACTATTTTCTCTTTCTTGGCAAGATCTATCAGGTAATAGGAACCAAGCAAAATAGTTGTTCAGAACTAAAGGATGACTTGTACAATGCGTCTAACTTATTTTCATATAATTTAGTAAAAATGCACTATGCATAAAAATATATAAAGTAAATGTTGAAATTTCTTATTAGTTTTTTATTACTATGTTATGTTAACCACCATGCATTATATCATTAGTTTTTGATGAAGTGTTCCATGATTCATTGTTTGTGTATAACACCAAGTGCTCCATGCAGAATGTGCCCTCTTTAAAACCCAACACCAGGCTAACCCATCCCCACACCCCCTCGCCTCTAGAACACTCAGTTTGTTTCTCAGAGTCCATAGTCTCTCATAATTCATCTCCCATCCTATTTCCCGCCTTCATTCTTCCCATTCTGCTATCTTTTTTTTTTTTAACATATATGTATTATTTGTTTCAGAGGTACAGGTCTGTGATTCAACAGTCTTACACAGTTCACAGCACTCACAATAGCACATACCCTCCCCAATGTGTATCACCCAGCCACCCCATCCCTCCCACCCCCAACTGCTCCAGAACCCTCAGTTTGTTTCCTGAATTAAGAATTCCTCATATCACTGAAATCATATGATACATGTCATTCTCTGATTGAATTATTATGCTCAGCATAATACCCTCCAGTTCCATCCACGTTGTTGCAAATGGCAATATTTCGTTCTTTCTATGGCTGCATAATATTCCATTGTATATATATACCACATCTTCTTTATCCATTCATCTGTCGATGGACATCTTGGCTCTTTCTACAGTTTGGCTATTGTGGACATTGCAGCTATAAACATCAGTGTGCACGTACCCATTCGGATCCCTACATTACCCCATTATCTCGGGTAAATACCCAGTAGTGCAATTGTTGGATCATATGGTAGCTCTATTTACAACTTTTGGAGGAACCTCCATACTGTTTTCCAGAGTAGCTGCACCAGCTTGCATTCCTACCAACAGTGTAGGAGGGTTCCCCTTTCTCTGCATCCCTGTCGACATCTGTCATTTCCTGACTTCTTAATTTTAGCCATTCTGACTGGTGTGAGGTGGTATCTCATTGAGGTTTTGATTTGGATTTCTCTGATACCAAGTGATGTTGAGCATTTTTTCATGTGTCTGTTGGTTATTTGGATGTCTTCTTTGGAAAAACGTCTGTTCATGTTCTCTGCCCATTTCTTGATTGGACCATTTGTATTTTGGGTGTTGAGTTTAAGAAGTTCTTTATAGATTTTGGATACTAGCTCTTTATCTGATATGTCATTTGCAAATATCTTCTCCCGTTCTGTCGGTTGTCTTTGGTTTTTGGACTGTTTCTTTTGCTGTGCAAAAGCTTTTTATCTTGATGAAGTCCCAATAGTTCATTTTGCCCCTTGCTTCCCTTGCCTTGGTGATGTTTCTAGGAAGAAGTTGCTGCAGCTGAGGTTGAAGAGGTTGCTGCCTGTATTTTCCTCTAGGATTTTGATGGACTCCTGTCATACATTTAGGTCTTTCAACCATTTTGAGTCTACTTTTGTGTGTGGTGTAAGGAAATGGTCCAGTTTTATTCTTCTGCATGAGGCTGTCCAATTTTTCCAACACCATTTGTTGAAGTGACTGTCTTTTTTTCACTGGACATTCTTTCCTGCTTTGTCGAAGATTAGTTGACCATAGAGTTGAGGGTCAATTTCTGGGCTCTCTATTCTGTTCCACTGATCTATGTGTCTGTTTTCGTGCCAGTACCAGATTGTCTTGATGATGACAGCTTTGTAATAGAGCTTGAAGTCCAGAATTGTGATACCACCAGCTTTGCTTTTCTTTTTCAACATTCCTCTAGCTATTTGGGGTCTTTTATGGTTCCATACAAATTTTAGGATTATTTGCTCCCATTCTTTGAAAAAAGTGGATGGTATTTTGATGGGGATTGCATTGAATGTGTAGATTGCTCAGGGTAGCACTGACATCTTCACAGTATTTGTTCTTCCAATACATGAGCATGGAACGTTTTTCCATTTCTTTGTGTCTTCCTCAATTTCTTTCATGAGTATTCTATAGTTTTCTGAGTACAGATTTTTGCCTCTTTGGTTAGATTTATTCCTAGGTACCTTATGGTTTTGGGTGCAATTGTAAATGGGATCAACTCCTTAATTTCTCTTCCCTCTGTCTTGTTGTTGGTGTATAGGAATGCTACTGGTTTCTGTGCATTGATATTACATCCTGCCACTATACTGAATTCCTGTATGAGTTCCAGCAGATCTGGGGTGGAGACTTTTGGGTTTTCCACATAAAGTATCATATCATCTGCAAAGAGTGAGAGCTTGACTTCTTCTTTGCTGATTGGGATGCATTTTATTTCTTTTTGTTGTCTGATTGCTGTGGCTAGGACTTCTAATATTATGTTGAATAGCAGTGGTGATAGTGGACATCCCTGCCGCATTCCTGACCTTAGGGGGAAAGCTCTCAGTTTTTCCCCATTGAGAATGACATTTGCTGTCGGTTTTTCATAGATGGCTTTTATGATATTGAGGTATGTACACTCTATGCCTATACTCTGAAGAATTTTGATCAAGAAAGGATGCTGTACTTTGTCAAATGCCTTTTCTGCATCTATTGAGAGGACCATATGGTTCTTGTTCTTGCTTTTATTCATGTATTGTATCACATTGATTGATTTGCGGATACTGAACCAACCTTGCAGCCGAGGGATAAATCCCACTTGGTCGTGGTGAATAATCCTTTTAATGTGCTGTTGGATCCTATTGGTTAGTATTTTGGTGAGAATTTTTGCATCCATGTTCCTCAGGAATATTGGTCTGTAATTCTCCTTTTTGATGGGGTCTTTTTCTCGAGGTAATGGTGACCTCATAAAACAAGTTTGGAAGTTTTCCTTCAATTTCTATTTTTTGGAACAGTTTCAGAAGAATAGATATTAATTCTTCTTGAAATGTTTGGTAGAATTCCCCTGGGAAGCCATCTGGCCCTGGACTCTTGTTTGTTGGGAGATTTTTGATGACTGCTTCAATTTCTTTAGTGGTTATAGGTCTGTTCAGGTTTTCTATTTCTTCCTGCTTCAGTTTTGGTAGTTGATACATCTCCCAAAATGCATCCATTTCTTCCAAATTGTCTAATTTACTGGCATAGAGTTGCTCATAATATGTTCTTATAATTGTTTGTATTTCTTTGGTGTTGGTTGTGATCTTCCTCTTTCATTCATGATTTTATTTATTTGGGTCATTTCTCTTTTCTTTTTGATAAGTCTGGCCAGGGGTTTATCGATCTTGTTAATTCTTTCAAAGAACAAGCTCCTAGTTTCGTTGACTGTTCTACTGTTCTTTTGGTTTCTATTTCATTGATTTCTGCTCTGATCTTTATTATTTCTCTTCTCCTGCTGGATTTAGGCTTTATTTGCTGTTCTTTCTCCAGCTCCTTTAGGTGTAGGGTTAGTTTGTGTTTTTGAGACCTTTCTTGTTTCTTGAGAAAGGCTTGTATTGCTATGTACTTTCCTCTTAGGACTGCCTTTGTTGTATCCCAAAGATTTTGAACAGTTGTGTTTTCATTTTCATTGGTTTCCATGAATTTTTTAAATTCTTCTTTAATTTCCTGGTTGACCCATTCTTTCTTTAGTAGGATGTTCTTTAGCCTCCATGTATTTGAGTTCTTTCCATTGTTCCTCTTGTGATTGTTAGTTTCAAAGCACTGTGGTCTGAAAATATGCAGGGAATGATCCCAATCTTTTGCTACCAGTTGAGACCTGATTTGTGACCTAGGATGTGATCAGTTCTGGAGAATGTTCCATGGACACTAGACAAGAATGTGTATTCCATTGCTTTGGGATGGAATGTTCTGAATATATCTGTGAAGTCCATCTGGTCCAGTGTGTCATTTAAAGTCTTTATTTCCTTTTTGATCTTTTGCTTAGATGATCTGTCCATTTCAGTCAGGGGGGTGTTAAAGTCCCCCACTAGTATTGTATTGTTGTTAATGTGTTTCTTTGATTTTGTTATTAATTGCCTTATATAATCAGCTGCTCCCATGTTAGGGGAATAGATATTTACAATTGTTAGATCTTCTTGTTAGATTCACCCTTTAAGTATGATATAGTGTCCTTCCTCATCTATTATTACAGTCTTTGGTTTAAAATCTAATTTGTCTGATATAAGGATTGCCACCCCAGCTTTCTTTTGGTGTCCATTAGCATGGTAAATTATTTTCCACCCCCTCACTTTCAATCTGTGGGTGTCTTTGGGTCTAAAATGAGTCTCTTGCAGACAGCATATGGATGGGTCTTGTTTTTTTTATCCAATGTGATATCCTGTGTCTTTTAATTGGGGCATTTAGCCCATTTACATTCAGGGTACCGATAGAAAGATATGAATTTAGTGCCACTGTATTGCCTGTAAGGTGACTGTTCCTATATATTGTCTGTGTTCCTTTCCAGTCTATGTTACACTTAGGCTCTCTCTTTGCTTAGAGGACCCCTTTCAATATTTCTTGTAGGGCTGGTTTCGTGTTTGCAAATTCTTTTAGTTTTTGTTTGTCCTGGAAGCTTTTTATCTCCCCTTCTATTTTCAATGACAGCCTAGTTAGATATAGTATTCTTGGCTGCATATTTTTCTCGTTTAGTGCTCTGAAGATATCATGCCAGTCCTTTCTGGCCTGCCAGTTCTCTGTGGAGAGGTCTGTTGCCAATCTAATGTTTCTACCATTGTAGGTGACATATCTCTTCTCTCGAGCTGCTTTCAGGATTTTCCCTTTGTCTCTGAGACTCGTAAGTTTTACTATTAGATGTTGGGGTATTGACCTATTTTTATTGATTTTTGAGAGGGGTTCTCTGTGCCTCCTGGATTTTGATGCCTGTTTCCTTCCCCACATTAGGGAAGTTCTCTGCTATAATTTGCTCCAATATACCTTATGCCCCTCTCTCTCTTCTTCTGGGATCCCAATTATTCTAATGTTTTTTCATCTTATGGTGTCACTTATCTCTTGAATTCTGCCCTCGTGATCCAGTAGTGGTTTATCTCTCTTTTTCTCAGCTTCTTTATTTTCCATCATTTGGTTTTCTACATCACTAATTCTCTCTTCTGCCTCATTTATCCTAGCAGTTAGAGCTTCCATTTTTGATTGCACCTCATTAACAGCCTTTTTTATTTGACTTGGTTAGATTTTAGTTCTTTTATTTCTCTAGAAAGGGTTTCTCTAATATCTTCCATGCTTTTTTCAAGCCCAGGTACTACCTTTAAAATCATCATTCTGAACCCTAATTCCGACATCTTACTAATGTCCATATTGATCAGGTCCCTGGCAGTCGGTACTGCCTATTGCCTTTTTTTTTTGAGGTGATTGTTTCCGTCTTGTCATTTTGTCCAGAGGAGAATAAATGAATGAGAGAACAAAATGCTAACAGGGTAAAAACCTCCCCAGAAAATATACACTAAACAAATCAGAAAAGACCTGAAACCAGGGGAAAAGAGAGGGAAAGAAAGAAAAAAGTAAAAGAAAGGAAAAGAAAAAGATAAAAACAAAGAAACAAAAACAAAAAAAAGCAGAATATGATCAAATATGATCAGGCTGGTGCATAGATCAGTGCCACACACTAGTTTTGGGGCATATTTTGGTCTGTTAGAAGAAAGTTCCTCCCAAAATTTTAAAGAAAGAAAAGCTTATATATGTACAAAAATAAGGGTTAATATGAGGAAGGGATAGAATATGACTGTAAAGATGAAAATAAAAAAAGATTGTTTAAAAGAAATTGATAAGATAAGAGTTGGTTTAAAAAAGAAAGAAGAAGATTAAAAAAAAAAAAGGAGAGAATGTGATCAGGCAGGAGACTAGAAAAAAGCCATACACTAGAGATTTAGGGTATATTTTGATCTGTTAGAAGAAACTGTATCCCAAAATTTTATAGTGAGAAGAACTTTATATATATATAAAGTTATATAGTATATATATATATACCCCAAAAATAAAATTAACTACTATGAAGGGATAGAATATGACTCTAATAATGAAAAATAAAAAAGATGTTTTTAAAAAGGGATTGATAAGATGTTTGTTGAAAAAGTGAAAAAGAAAAATTCAAAAAAAAAGAGAAAGTTAAAAAAAATTAACTTTGAAATACTAAAGAATCATGGGGAAAAAGCCATGAATTCTATGGGCTGTATTCCCCTAGTGCTGGAGTTCTGCCGTTCTCATTGATCAGTAAACTTGATCTTGGCTGGCTGTTCTTGCTGATCTTCCAGGGGAGGGGCCTGTTGCCATGGTTCCCAAAAGTCTTTGCCTGAGGCGGAATTGCCCCGCCCTTGCCAGGTCCCGGCTAAGTAATCTGCTTGGGTTTGCTCTGGACGCTTTTGTTCCCTGCAAGCTTTCAGTACAGCTTTGGAGGACAAGAGTGAAAATGGTGGCCTCCCTTCTCCAACCCAGAGGAGCCGAGAACTCGGGGGTCCCACTCCTCAGTGAGCCCTCAGAGAAAAGCAGTCAATCACTTCCTTCTCCCTGGTCTCCGGCCGCACTCCGTGCTCACCCGACCTGTGACTGAGCATTTCTATCCCTGACACATGACACCGTGTGGAGTGTCCAAACCCAGCGGATCCCTGCAGCGCACTCCCACACCCTCCTCCCAGGGGAGGAAGGGGGTATCCCCAGATCTGCCACTTGTTGGGTCTCTGCTGGAAGATCAGTGGCCTGACTGTGCTGCGGATCACGGTTTACAGCAACCCTGAGCTGAGAGCCCGCGCCTTGGCTCCATCTCTGCAGCCGCTTCCCCACTCCGATACCTATGAGCTCTGCCGCACTCAGGCACCCCCGGTCTTTCTGTGACCCCGAGGGTCATGAGACCACACTGTCCCAGCGAGGGTTCCACCCCCCACTTAGCCACTGGAGCAATGTCCCTCAGTGGAGCAGATTTCTAAAAGTTCCGATTTTGTGCTCTGCTGCTCTATCACTTGCCAGAAGTGGCCGACAAAGGACCCCTCCCCCACCGTCTATCCTCCCAAATATCGCCTCAGATTCACTTCTCCACATGTCCTACCTTCCAGAAAGTGGTCGCTTTTCTGCTCAGAGAGTTGTTGCTATTCTTTTCTTCTATCTTCTGTTGAGTTCGTAAGTATTTAGAATGTTTTGATCCCTATCCAGCTGAATTCCTGGGACCAGACAAAATCCAGGTCTCCTACTCCTCCGCCTTCTGGTTCCCCCCTCTAATTAGTTTTTCTTAGGTGGAGGATATACAGGTATTCAACCATTTTTCCATTTCTTACAACTTTATAAATTAAAATTTTGAGAGAAAATAAAAAGGACTCAGGTGTTTATGATATAAAATTTTATGCACATTTTAGTCCTTTCAAGTACTTTATGATATGGACACAGAGATAGACACATGTTTTTTAAGCAAACATGACAATTGTATGTGCTCCTATGAAGGCAAATAAAATTATATTTACTTAAAAATGTAATACAACTTAATATCAATTATTCCTTAGTATCCCTATAAGGCAGGATGAGGGGTTAGTCCAAGACTGGAAATGCTATCTAAAAATATCATTAACCTTAAACTTTTGGAACTCCTGAATATATTATGAGATTGTTTTTATTATCATATGCATTAATTATAACTTTTAAAACCTGTAAACTATTTTAAACATTTTAAGAGATTATTCTATTTAAGTAAGATATGTAAGTCAAAATAAAGATTATTGCTCCAGTAAAGCTGAAAACTAATTTAATTTTATAAAGCCATATTTTTCTTCAATAATAAATCAGAGATACATCATCATAAAACTTCTCCAAAACACAGGCTTGTGACAGTTTTACTAAAAAAGGGAAGATATTTGCTTAATAAATAATGTGTTTAGATGCTTTACAGAAAATGGCACAAGTTTTTGAGGATGGTTTTGCCACCCAGCGTCCATCTGCCTTCTTCTAACAGCAGCACTGAAAAGTCTCAGGGATGGTTTTGATGGAATCATCCTTGTGTGTCTTAATTATGTTGCTTACATCCAATTCCAAGGGTATGTAAGTCAATGACTCATTCCATTCTTCTGGCCACAGTGACTGGCTCAGCAAAGGACCTGAGCTAGTGAAACATGAGGGGATGTTGCCAGGCTTCTTGTATATCAAAAAAATTTCATCTATCTTACTCAGGAGTCAACAGGAGAGTCCCATTCTTTACCCTGCTTATGGTGGTGTGAAGGGTCAGGCAGAGAAATTTTGCTAAGTCAAGGGGGAAACATGTTGCTGCCAGGATCCACCAGGTAGAATTTCTGGATGGACTAGACCTAAGAGATGGCCCATTTGAGAGATGCAAAGAAACAAAACCCTCTGTAACCCTTTGAGCTATTGGATCAAACCAGGCCTGATGCCTGCATTATCTCTACAATATTTATGCCCATCTGAAGAGTTTCATTGTTTGTTTATTTTGTTCTATTGCAGCCAAGAAAATCTAAACTGATATTATGTTTAAAAAAAGAAAGGACAAGGAAAAGAAAGACCTCTATTTTTCTATTTTTCTCTCTCTTCATCTTCTTTATCTCTGAATTCTTCATAATGTCTTCAGCAACATGAAAACCTGACAAACCTGAAGATTTTTATTTTTAAAAATTGCCACCATGAGAAACAATCTCTTGTCACTTCCCCTGCTTTTCAAATACATTTTCTACTGACAATAGTGCATATTCACACTACAAAATCACATTTAACTCACCAAGTCATTTCAATATCCAAACTAGAATTAGTGAGGGTCAAGCAGTAGGTTTGTTTTATAACTAAAACATAGTTATATTGTTAATACTATTACATACTATATATCTTATAACTAAAACTTTGTTTTATAACTATATGCATATACAATAATCTTTAAATGGGCAAAGTTCATGTAGCAAACACATCTATTCTTACTATATGGAGGAAAAAACTAAAGTTTTTTCTATACACTAAAACTGTGTTCTGAATTATTTCAGAGGTAATAATCCATAATTTTCCAAAGCTCTTAAACAGTAATAGAAAAGTGACAATTAAAAATCATATCATTTATCTCTGTCCCTTTTCTTGAAAATCTGCCAGATAATTTAAATTACTGAAAGTAAAATTGTATTTATTAACATGTACTAAGTATTCCAGAAATACTTTCATTTGAAATTCAAGTCTGGCTTTTCAATAACAAATTTATTTCAGTTCTACAACAATTGGAGCCAAGAGCATAATCATAATTTTTGATCAATATTTAGTCATTTTGGAAATAAAGTATTATAAAATCGCTAAAGATAAGCTCCAAAAATACAATCATCAGCTCAGAGACATCTTTACAGGTTCCAAAAAATATCTTTAGATAACAGATATATATGCAAAATTAATACATTGATAAAATTTATATTGATATGATTCATTGAATGTTTACACATCAAACGAAATACACTGTTGATAATGCCATTTCCAGAGATATTGTTTCCTACTGTTAAAATAAGAAAACCTAAAACAATGTCTAAAACTTTAGAAAATCATCTACATATCATCTATAAGATTCATTATAATGGAAAATTTCTGGAGTTTAGGTTACAGAACATGCTTTTGGAGCACTGTCCTCAAATGTTAATCTAATCTTTGCTTAAATATTTAAAGGTTGTCAAATTAAAAAGTATTGTGTTCAAAATTAGAAGGCAGAAATGTGAGTCTGGACTCAGTGTGGAACTCTCAGAAAATTAAGCTTATAAAGATACATTTCTTTATGTATGTAGTTAGGATATTAATACATCAAATCATAAGTCTATTGTGAGGGGTCAATGAAAGATTTATAAAAACTCTATAAGACACTATGCAAATGTGTAATACTGAACATTAATATCAGTACAGAGTTTGGCTAGTGGGTGACAATGAAGAGATGTGTTGAATAAATGAATGAATATATAAACTAATGAAAGTATTCAATCAGTAAAGATACATTTCTTTATGTATGTAGTTAGGATATTAATACATCAAATCGTAAGTCTATTGTGAGGGGTCAATGAAAGATTTATAAAAACTCTATAAGACAGTATGCAAATGTGTAATACTGAACATTAATATCAGTACAGAGTTTGGCTAGTGGGTGACAATCAAGAGATGTGTTGAATAAATGAATGAATATATAGACTAATGAAAGTATTCAATCAGTAAACAATTGCATAAAAAGAAATTTGCAAGTCTGCTTCTCTCATATACCCAAAAGATTTGAAAGCAAGAACTCAGGCAGGTACATTTATAGCAATGCTCACAGTAGCATTATTCACAATAGCCAAAAGGTGGAAAAAACAACCCAAATTCCCATCAATAGATAATAGATAAACAAAATGTGGCATACCCATACAATGGAATATAATTGAGCCTTTAAAAATGAATGGAACTCTGATACATGCTACAACATGGATGAAACTTGAAAACATGCTAAGTGAAATAAACCAGACACAAAATCAAATATTGAGTTATTCCATTTATACAAGGTACTTAGAATAGGCCAGTTTATGGAGACATAAAATAGAATAAAGATTACCAGGGCCTGAGGAGAGGGAAAAATAGGAAGTTTTTGTTTAATGGATACAGAGTTTCTATTTGGGATGATGAAAAAGTTCCAGAAATGGAAAAATACTTATGATTGTACAACATTGTGTATATATATATGTATGTGCATATACACCTAATGCCACTGAATCATACACTTAAAAATGATTAAAATGGTAAATTTTATGTTATTTATATTTTACCACATTAAAAACAAAGAAATTTTATCATATATTGAAGAATTGTGATTATTAGTTATTTCTTTTTGTGTGTGTCAAAAAAAACCCAAAACAACATACTAGCTCTTACTCCCACAAATGGGGTCTAATGGTAACCAGCATTCAAACTTCCATTTCAAGGGCACAGTGTGGAGAAAATCTGTCCTAACATGTACTGGTGGGCAATGGCATGTCCTATCCAATAGGCCCTGAGGGCCTGATGCCCGGCGGGGAAGATGGTGGGAGAAAGTGCTCTTGTGCAGGCCACTGGGACTCAGAATCCATGTACCCTGGGATGGGTCCCTGAGTTGGGACTTGGGGGGATAGACTGGCCCCCAGTGGGGATTTCTGAGGGGACTCATAGTGATACCAAGGTCCACCCTACTCCAAAACATATTCCCTGTTCCACTGAAGCCAGATGTCATGGAACTCCTTATACTTGATTCTGGGCAGGGCCAGGAAGCCTGCTGATGAGAGATTGCTGGGAGACCGTACTCCTGCAGAGGCCCTGAGCTTCTTCCCAGCAGAGATCCACAGGGGTCTGACTCAAACTAACCCCCCCAACCCCCAACTAAGGCACCTTGAGTACAGTGTGTGAAGAACTCCCAGCTCTAGGAAGATGGCCTGCTGGACTGGGGCTCCCCCTGAACACACAGACCTAGAAGTCAGGAAGGCCAAAGGGCACAAGGTGCACAGGGAGAGAAGAGCACATGTTTGGGTGATCTGAAGTAGAAGCTCCCAATGACAGGGGCAGGGTTACAGATAGTTTGGGCCAGAGGGGGGACTTGCAGGGACACATGGGTTAAATTTTAAAAGGAAAAAATATATATAGATAGATAGATAGATATACTGAAAAAGACACAAAGTGTTTATAAAGATAATTTAATTATAAAGATAATTTCTTTTTGCTTTTTATAAAGATAATTTAATTATAAAGATAATTTCTTTTTGCTCAGTCATTCAGATGTGAAGATGAACAGCCAAAAACCAGGAAATGTCAAGGAATACAGACAATAAAAACTCATAATAAATGAGGGAATAGGGAAGTCTAACAAGACAGAAAACTTTTGGGAAAGAACCACTCTACTCCAGCCAAATACCACAGAAAATCTGTGTCCCCATCCACACGCATGCCAGCAAAAGCCAACAGAGGAGGTAGATCTCCACCCCTGTGAGGCTCTAATGAGGCACCTAACACCCCCATAGCAGTATTGTTAGAGGAGCTAGGACATTCATCTCCAAACAGTGAAAATAAGGAAACCCACCACAAGGACCTCCAAGTTTGGACCTCCATCCCAAACTAGCAATGAAGAGCAGCCCCTTTTGCTCCCCACTGGGGTGGCATCAGGGGAGGCCTAGTGAACAGTCAGTAATTTTACCACCATGAAGCCACCCTCTCTACTTGGTGTCAGTGCAGTTCATGTGGAGAGCAATAATGAAGCATTTACACTCCTCCCAGCAAGGAACATATCAGTGGAGGCCTAGTGGAAAACCAGAACTCCCAACTCTGCCTAGAAGCAACAAGGAGTCCCACTACCACATGGATATCCATAGAGGCCAACTGGGGAACCTGGGCTTCTACCTCCACCTGACAGTAAAAAGTCAGCCCCTTCCCTAACAAAGAAGTCAGCTAAAGCAGATTTAAATAAGATTCAGAGTCTCATAACATAATACCCAAAAAGGTCCAGGTTTTAACCAAAAACTACTCACCATAATGAGAACCAGAGAGATCTCAAACTTAAGGAAAAAAGATAATAAATAAATGCTGTTATGGATGGAAGTGTGCCCCACCCCCACCCTTGATTCATAAGTTGAAGCATTATCTTTTTAATACCTCAAAATGTGACTATATTTGAAGATAAAGCTCTATAAAGAGGTAATTAAGGTAAATGAGGTCATTAGGGTAGTCCCTAATCCAACACAACTGGCATCCTTAGAAGAAGAGGAGATTAGGACACAGATTTATATATGCATGGAGGGAAGACCACTGCAAGATAGAGAGATGATGGTCATCTACATGCCAAGGAGAGGGAACCTTAAAAGAAAGCAACCCTGCCAATCCCTTGGTCTTGGACTTCTGGCCTCCAGAACTCTGAGAACATAAATTTCTTCTGCTTAAGCCACCCAGTGTGTGCTTCGTTATGGTAGCCTTAGCTGACTAATACAAATGCCTACAAGACAACTGTGAAGTTAGAATTCTGTGATAGAGATTTTAAGAGTCATAAAAATGTTTCAGTAAGCAATTACAAACAAGCTGGAAACAAAAAAATAAAGCTCAGTGAACTAAGCTGTCTATCATGAGCTGGGTGTTATCTGACCCACCAAGCCCTAAAGTTGGATGCGCACAGCAACACTTCCATCCTCAAACAGAAGTAGTATATACATGATCAGGCCCAAGCAGGCCCTAAAGCCAAAAACAAAGGACATAAGGAAGTGGCCTAAAAGCCCATGGCCCTATTCCTGCTACACCACCCTCTCTCTCCCAGCCTGCAGCTATAGCCTCATGGGGAGTTTCCTAAGATCAGTTGGTTGAAAGAGGAAACTCAGGCCTAGGTATGCATGGTACTGCATAATATGCAGACACTACCCAAAAGTGCAAAGTTGCCACACTCTCTACCCCTACCACAAATTCTTTGCTCCCCTCTTCTTTCCCCTTTTATTCTTCATAAGGCATAGTATTCCCACAATTGGGTCCCTGATAAAATTAATTACTTTCTCCATTTTTCCAGTTATAAAACCAAACAGGCTTGTTGCACAGACTAGTGATATTGTGTACGGCTCACACACATAGTAGGTGATAATAAATAATAGATCTGTGACGTGATCTCAGTATCAGAGTCAGGGAGCAGGAAGGAATTCCAGGAAGACACAATACCAGTATAATCCAGTAACTCAGAGATGACCTAAAGACACCTAGTCAGGAGGCCATCAAATACTACACATCAGGAACTTCAGAGCACAGGGTTTGAGGAGGTGATCATCAAGAAAGCTGAAGGTGTAAGTGAAGTCAAGTCTTGTATATGGTGCTAATTCAATTTTACTTCATGCAAACAGCAATGTGGAGCCATTGAAGGACCCTTAGAAGAGTGGTGTGATAGAGACTTTGTTTTAAAAAAAGATGACAGGTTGTCCCTCAGAGAAGAAGAGGAAAAGCTTGAACAGAGGAATGAGGTTTTCTCATAGTCAGGGTTATGAGTAACAAGGATTAAATATAAATCATCACTGTGGGCATAGACAGGAGGGAAGATACAAACTGCTAACGCAGAATACAGAACTTGACAACTAACTAGATACAGTTGGAGAGGAATTGGGAGGAGGCCAGTATGATGCATGGATATTTAGTTCAGAGGACTGTATGAGTCTGTCATCATTTCCCAAATTAAGAAGCATCTTTGAAGGGAAAATAAGTAGCAAGTTTGAAGGGAGAAAGATAATTTAATTAAGTTTAAATCATGTTGAGTATGAAACTCCTATGGGACATGCCAAGTGTGTGTGTGTGTGTGTGTGTGTGTGTGTGTGTGTGTGTGTGTATTTGAAAACATAAGACAATTTAGGCTCAAAATAAAGATTTGTGAGCCAGGGCATCTAGATAATAACTGATACAGTGGAAGCAGGTATGTTCAACCATAGTATGAAAAAAAATAGAGCCTGGGACAGAACTCTAGGTGGAGTCTGAGACAGAGCAGAAAGAACAGTGAAGGGAAGACCAGGAACATGAAAGGTGTCACTAACACCAAAGATATTTTCAAGAGTATGAGTGGTCAAAAAAAGAAACCACTAGACATAATTAAATATAGCATACAATGGAATATTTCCAATATGTTTAATAGTATGAATGGCCTTTGTCAGAGAATTTCTAGTAGTGTGGTAGGAACAGAGGCTGGTTTGGAGTGAATAGAAGTAAGTAAGAGGTAAATAAGTAGAGACAGAGAGCTTGGTATACAAACCTCCCCTTCCCCATTATTTGGCCTTTGTCAAACTTGCCAACCTTATCTCTCAGCATGCTCTATTTGGGCCCTACAATCTAATCATTAAAAGATAGTTGCCATTTCCCAAACATACTAGACCATGTCTTGACTTTTCTCACAAATCTTCCTTTCAAGATTAAGCTAAAGCACTTTCCCTTCCATCAAGTTTAACCTGCCCCCAGATCTATGTCTCCTGAGTAGATATGACCTCTTCTTCCTTGGGAACACAGTACCCATGGCATAAGTCTATCCTGGTGACTAAACCAGGATATGTCTGATTGTGATTGCAACTTGGGCCTCACTCTTGGAAGCCCAATGTCAATGTGATGGATTGAAGAAATGGCCACAAGTTTCTCCCCATCCCTGGATTCATACCCTTTTGCCAGATGATTCTGCTGCTTTGCCCTTCAAGAGGTGGAATCCATTTCTCCAGTGCTTGAATCAGATCTTGACCATGTGGTTTGACTTGGGAAATGAAATGCTAACAAATATGACAAAAGAAAGGCATGAAAAGCTCATCTCTGATGGCACTAGGGATATGATCACCATAAACAAGCACAGTCTAGCTGGCTAGAGAAAAAGAGACCACATGGAAGAGAAAGCCATCCCAGCTGACACTGGGCAATTGCCAGATATGTAAGTAAATCCATCCTATAGTTTCCAGCCTCAGCTGAGTCAGCCTAGACCAGAAGATCTGTCCAGTCAACCCATAAGTCAATCATGAGAAATAGTAATTCTCTATTATTTTAAGTCACTAAGTTCTAAAGTAACTTGGTACACAGCAAATCTGATACAGTGAACAAGAAACCCTATGGAAATTTCATTTATTTTGTTATATTGTCATTAATGCTCAGGGAGTATTAACAGAGAAGCCAGAAATGGTGAGAGTTGTGTCCTTCAAGTTCACAGTATTAAAGGTGAGATTCTTCAGTAGCACTCACTTGCTCAAGAACTCAACATTTGTAAATTGCCCAATATTTCCACAAGAATATCTTTTTATCTACAGGTTGCAAAAAGAATGTGATAGACTCCAAATAAATTCAGAGACTTGAGAGAGATGAAAAAGGCCAATGCTGAGTATACAATTGCAAATGACATATTCAGCTAAAGATCTAAAGAAGTTGAGTCTGTGCAGAGGGAGTAGAATTCAGAAATAGGAGTTCATGAAGACAATGATGACAAGAGATGGACTAGGGGCAGAAAGCTATAATTCAGAGAAGAAACTCTGGGAACCAAACCCAGAAACAAAATTATGGATTTTAAAGTGAAATAAATTTCCTCTATAAATACTACCAAATGATACTCAGTGTATCTCAAACACAAGCAGATAGGTAACAGTTCTTACTGTATGGATAATTTTTTTAATTGTTAATGCTCATCAGTAATGAGATCATTATCACTTTGTAGATGCCAAGATGTTTCTGAATAAATAAAATTTTATTTTGGAGTTTATCATTAGATTAATTCTAACTTGGTTAACGATAATGAATATCAAAGAAGCTCTTCGTAACAGTTGTGGTCTGTTAACCTAAAGAAAAAGGTTTTGCTCTCAGTTTTTCAATACATCTAGGTCCAAAATTCAGCTAACCTTAAATGAACTAGTTTCCAAAGATATCCTCAAACAGTCGTAGTTTTTCTTGTGAATCTGAAAGCAAAATTTGTCCTGAGATATTCAATTTGTTTTGGCCCAAGGGAATCAATGATATGTTTTGGACCAAAACACATTAGAATTTCAGAAGAGTTCAGAAATGCTTTTGTTTTAGGGAAAAATAATGTGCCCTCCTTTGTATTGGCAGGGCAAAACTGCAATTCTGTAGTATATCTGGTCTAATAAAAATTAGCCTCCTGAATGAATATACATGCACTAGAACTACTTTATGTAATATAAACACCTGAAATCCTTGGGAAAAGACACAATATAAATAACTGATATATGTTTCTGAAAAAGCTAACACATTTAATGGTGTTATCTCCCTTTTCAAGAAATAATGAACTCAGCACAACTAAAAGCGTTAATCAGTCAAATATCAAGCATTTACTGACCACCTTATGTTCTCCTATTTAGTCAACAAATATTTAATGAGCACTTACTTCCTATGTTCTAGATGATGGGATATGTGGTAAATAAAGGGAGTATGGCCATTTTCCTTCATAGAATCCAGTGGGAAGTCAGAAAATAAGTTTAAAAAAATAAGGGGAAAAACATTAACTGTTATGGTAGACATGATAAATGAAATAAACAGGGCACCCTGATAGAGAAAAAAGGAGGTGAAGGTTAATTGACCTAGATAGAACGAGTCCTAGGGAGATGACATTAAAGCTGAGACAAGACAGAAGATTACCAAGGAAAAACCAACAAGCAGCATGTGACAGCCCACGGGAGCTGGGGGTGGAGCACTTACTGTGTTTGGAGAAATAAAAGAACAATGGATCAAATATAAAAAGCAAAGGAAAAAAGACATGAGATGGATTTACATGTATAGATGAATCAAAAACCATGCTAGGACTTACAGGCCAAAATAGGGAGTGTCACTTTTATTAAAATGAAATGTGAAGCAGGAGAATAATGACTGCTTACACTAGGATGGGTGTAGGAGAGATGGAGAAGGTGACCAAATTAGAAATGTTTTTAGGATTCGAATGTGCCAAAGTAGCATATGAGAAAAGAAGAACCTAAGCATGATGCCAAGCAGCTTGAGAATACAGGTGCTATTTACTGAAAAGGAAACAGATGTGTGCTGGAGGAGCATGCAAGTTTGGGGAAGCATAGAATTGTGTCTAAAAATTTGTATGAACTGGACAGAAATACAAGCAAGACCCTGATTCTCAAGTATGTGGCCATGGAGACCTCAACACACATACACATAGGGAGAGAAGTGGAAATAAATGCCAAGTGTAATTAAATGTCAAATTATAGAGTAAATCCTATGAGTGACCCATCGAAAGATTCAGATGGGGTAGAAAATAAAAACTAGATTTGTGGAGGAGTGGGAATGTGGAAGGAAAGTATGAGTATGAAAGTGGCCAAGGAAGACTCAGGACAGTGGAAGGGGCTGGAGTATTAGTGGCACAGACTGAGACAGGAATGGGGATTTTCTATGAGAAGAGCACAGATATTCCCTCTCATCTGTCATAAAGTCATTAAACAAATCTACAATAAAGAATCCCTCCCCAGGGGAATCTGGGTGGCTCAGTCAGTTAAGGGTCTGCCTTCAGCTCAGGTCATGATCTCAGGGTCCTGGGATTAAGCCCTGTGTTGGGCTCCCTGCTTAGTGGAGAGCCTGCTTTTCCCACTTCCCCTGTCCCTTCCCCTGCTTGTGTGCTCCTTCTCTCTCTCTTTCTCAAATAAATAAATAAGATCTTTAGAAGAAGGAAGAAGAAGAAGAAGAAGAAGAAGAAGAAGAAGAAGAAGAAGAAGAAGAAGAAGAAGAAGAAGAAGAAGAAGAAGAAGAAGAA
>NW_027397067.1:4778068-4812332 GCF_003265705.2 Callorhinus ursinus
AGAAGAAGAAGAAGAAGAAGAAGAAGAAGAAGAAGAAGAAGAAGAAGGAGGAGGAGGAGGAGGAGTCCCTTTCCAGCTCTGCAACCCCACTGCAGACTCGTGTCCAGGCTGTCATCATGAAGTTCAGGAGACCTTGGCATAGCTTACTACCATTGAGTTTCTGCCTCAAGCAAACCTGTCCATTCACGCAGACTGGCCTTTCCCAAACCACAGAGCTGATCATATCCTTCCCCTATAAATTCTCCCTGACACAACACCTGTGCAAAGGCCTTTCCGGTCTGACCCCTTTGCTCCCAGTTACAGCTCACTCCATCCTTCCTACTGTACTCACTGCTCCAACCAACACATGCCATCTCAAACTCAGAATTGTCTCTATGAATGTTTTTGCATATTATTTTCCTCAACTTGTGTTTAATTTTTCTGGCCAAAGTGGAGCAAGACAACAAAACTATAGTATGCTTTATAGCTGATATCATGACAGAAACAATGTCAACGTTGACAGTTCTTAGCTTGGTCAATGATTGGTCAATGATTCAATAATTCCTAAATACCCCCTTATTTGAAGTCTAAATTGCCCATCATACTGGGAGACAGAATTGGTCTTCCTTCTGTTCTGATACCACCCCGCCTTATACGTGCCCATATTATAAAACCTATTGTCCTATAAGCATGTGTGTCTTAATCCTCCAAACACATATATAGGCATTACTCATGCCTCTTCATCTTCATATACTACCATCTTCCCCACTGCCTATCCCAACATCACCACAGACCACCTAAATAATGAATACCACCATATTTCAGAGTATTTGTGAATCTTATCCCCAAAGAGCTTATGTCTGCTCCAAGCATTTTCTCTGGATCAGCTCACAGAATGATAGTGGATGGCCAGCTCAATCTTAAAGTATTATTGACACAAAGTGGCAGAGTTAGACCATCTTCAGTTGCCTCAAACCCTGACATTTTCTTCTAAACCTTACAATTCCATTTTCTTCTCATCCAGACAGGTGCTGTCTGAAATGAATAGGTCTTGTAGCCTATAACCTTCTTTTTTCTATGAACTTCTCTGATTTGAGAGATAATCCTTACTTGTCAATGTTATTGAAAATATGGAAAGATTTACTTCAGTGGCCACATGAATGTGTTCACAACCTATTGCATAATGAAACATTTACAAATTATCCTTCCCCTTTCCTAAATACACATCTTACAGAAGATTTGTATCTTTCACTTAATGAGTAGTGTGTGAACTGGCTAAAGAAAATGCTTCTTACACATAGCAGATAGTGCACTTGTGCATGTAATCGATCCAAGCCACAGCAATGTTGAATGTTCATTTTATCCAAAATTAATTTCTTGTTAATAACTGTCATTTACTAGATTCTTTCACTGAATATTGCAGTAGTAATGAGGTTTTTTCTAAGCCATTATTTACAAAGTTATAAAGTTTTTGTTTTGTGTTTTTTATTAATTTGCTTATTTTACTGTAAGGGTGATACTCTTTACATGCCAATGAGCAAAGAAACATAGAACCACAGGACTGAGGTGCTATGCAGGGCAGGTAGAGCTCCTTCACTTATGAGAAGCTGATTTCTCACATCACCAGTCGAGAAAGCTTGAAGCACTCTTAGTAATGTTTCTCACATGGAGATTAAAACTGACATGCACCTGCTGAGCATGTTAGGTTGGTAGGTTGGTCATCAACAATTAGGACAGCAAATAGAATGGGACAATTCCAAGAAGGAACCAGCAATTTAGGACCAAGTGATGAAAAAAAAAAAAAAGCTGTAGAAGGCCTTGCCTGGTAGGCTGGGGTATCTCAGTTGAACACAAAAGGCTGTAAGGCTCCAGAGCTGAGGTGTAATATGAATTCCAGTGCTTCAGAAAGATGCTGTGATCATTGTAGAAATGAAATGGGAGCCAAAGGGCTAGGATAGCATCTTCTCTTTAAAAGAATAACCAACTTTTTACACAAAATACTTAATGAAGTACAAATGGGCATATTTGTGTAAAAATGTTAGTAGCCTCTTGAAGGTTCTTCAAAAGGAAAGTTGCAGCATTCACGCTGTGCTTAGACAAATGTCCTAGTTTCTTCCTTCAGCCTCCACATAAGTGCATCAGTCATGACCTCCCAACTTACTTACCAACATGGACTAGTTTCTAAGTCAAAACAGGGACTCATTTAAAATACCTTTATTCTCAGGGCGCCTGGGTGGCTCAGTCAGTTAAGCATCTGTCTCTAGCTCTGGTCATGATCCCAGGGTCCAGGGATCGAGCCCCACATCAGGCTCCCTGCTCGGGGAGGAGCCTGCATTTCCCTCACCACCACCACCCCCCACTCTGCTTGCTCACTCTCTGTGCTCTCTTTCTCTCTCTCTCTCAAATAAAATCTTTAGAATAACCTTATACTCATTTACTTGTTATAAATAAAAGAGCACCTCAATCGTCAATGATCATATTTGTGAGCTAATTTTTCCAAAATTTGGTTCTTATCTAGGTTCATTAAAGTTCCTAGTTGCAATGTGTTCACTGGCTTCAGAAGGTCTTGGATGGCTGAGTTGTTGATATAAGAAGCTTCTCTTGGATCTATGCAATTTTTGTAATTATTGATTAATTAGATTTGAATGTGAAAGTTGAACAAACTGTTTTGTTTTTACTTTTCTCCAATTTAGAATTTTTGTGGCAGAGATGAAGGGATAAAAATGTGCATAAATATTCAAATGTGCTCAGATGAATGATCTGTTGAAAGCAACAATTGACTTCACTTAGAAATGTTCAAATGTGTTTTGCGTAAAGGTTGACAGTAGTTTTCAAGAAGATGAAGAATTACTTTAGTTAAAACAAACAAAAATGCAAAAATAATCTATCAACACCATAAGCTATTGTTGTTCTTTCTTGCAACTTACAGATAAAGCAAATTTTCAAGTCCTTCGAAAGCATTTCTGGAAATGTGTCTGATTTGGTTGTTGTTCAGGAGACTGGAAAAACAGAAACAAACACAAATTCCAGAATGAGAAACAGATTCTGCAAATATTACAATAATTCTACTAGAAATAGTGATTACAGAGTTGAAAAACATTTACAGATATGTTCACTAAATTTACAAATTTAAAATTTTCTATTTAACAAGGCTATATTAAAATGTTAGTTTGTCACAAAAGACTTCAAAAATAATTTATATTTATTAAATTACCCTAAAATACCCCTTAAAGAGGACTATAAACCCTAGGATAAAATTCCTGTTTTCCTGAAGCCTACCATTTAAAAGGAAAATTATCAGCATAGTCACAGTGACAAAGGAATATATTTCTAAATAAACAGATGGAGAGTTATATACACTCAGGCTTAAGCATTTTCCTTGGAAAAATAAATATCACTGCTCTTGGCAAACAGTGGACTCTCATTGTGTATTTGTTGAACTGTCAAACTGAGAGTCAATTACACCATAGGAAGTGAGGCTCTTATTATAGTACTCTCAAATGGTCCAAAACTGACTTCTAAAAATTCCAGGGAGAAAAATAACAGGTGGCAAAAATAAATTGAATTTGAACACTAAAACAAGTTACAGAAAAATCACCTCTCAACAACTTTGAACATTTTAGAAAAAGCATTCTGGCAAATAAAAATTATAGATTTTTTTCCCTAGTAAATACACTTTCAATTTCTTTCAAATTTAAGTTATTATGGCACGTCTAAATGTACAGGGAATGTCTACTAATTGAACTGGCACACATTTTTCTGAATATCCTATACCATTTAAAAACTCCAAAGCTTCTAAAATCCACTGCCAGAGTAAAATGCTAGAGGATTCACTTTTAGTATATTATAAAATATTTGTTTTGTGCCTTTTTTTTTGTATGACTTATTAGGGAAACAGAAGTGTTTCGGCCAGTGGAGCAGGTGATTATTTTACTCATTATACACACAGAGACAGCCCAAAGATCCCAAATTCAACTGCCTCTAACCTATTCAGACATGCCTCACCTCTAAATGTTCAGTCACACAATTAATTCCCCAAATAGCATTTGAAGGCACTACCCACCACCCCACTTATGGTACCAAAGCCACTCCTTGCCATTTATGCCTAGTGTTCTGGCCATCAGGGAGGCAGAACAATCAATCTACAGTATGCATTAGAGCTGAGGCCAAACAGAGATAATGTCCATTTTTATGGATAATTCTTAGCTTCAGTCAATGATCCCATCAACTTTAGTCTACCATGTGTTCAAGAAATTGTTTAAGCTAACTAAAAGCAACACACTTAGTTAATATCTAGTTAATACCAGTCACAAATATTGTCCTGAGAAAATTTGTTACTCTCTTTGTACATTCTTAATCAAATATTCAAAATCCAATACAACACTTGCTTTAGATCCCCAAACTACCACTATACATCTATTGTTACTTGAAGAATGACTATTCTACCCCACATTTTATTAAATACATGCACCACCACATGTAAAAAAGTATATGTATGTATGCACACATGCATATATACATATATTTATATGCATATGTGTGCACATAGATATAATGCACATGTGTACACATAGATGCGTATTTGAATGTGTATACATGTACATGTGTGTATGCATACATGTGTATATACATATACTACATGCGTGTGTGATTTGTGCATCTTCTATGTGATATGTTTGTATGTGTGTTACATGATATGTATATACAGTCTCAATCTCATCTGAACCATAGAATATAGGAAACTGTTTGACTATTTTCTTAATTGTCTGAAGGATGGTGCCTAGGAAAGGAGTTGATCCATTTAACACAAAGGGATGCCTTTGGTCATTAGTGTTCATTCTCTTTCAATACAAGAACTGAAAAAGGAAAAGATACTATTCATCATAATTCATCTTTCTTTGGTATATAAAATGTGCTCAATTCCTATGTTTCTGCATATTCTTACATAGTTATCTAAATTTTGGTGAAAATAAAAAACATTAGACTTCTAAAATTGCACTGAAATTGTTTGCATTTCTTGAACATTGTAATTCAATATGAATGTTAATAATCTAACGTATGAGATCAAGCAATTTAACTCATAGGTTTTCTTGGAAATGTTTTTATTGTTGACAAGAAACAAACCCATTACAGTGGTTCACAGTTGAATGTGTTTTCCAATCACAAGTACATATACCTTGTTTAGGTTTATTCAAAACATTGTTTTCCATCAAAATTTCTTTGTTATAATTTTAATGGATGGAATATTTTCCTAACAAGGTTTAGGTTAAGTGATTATAAAGACTGTCATATATATTACTTTTTGTTTTATTTTTCATAAAGGAGATGTATTCAAAATTTATGAGTGATTCTACTGACAATCAGGGCATAAAGCAATATCTAACATCCTTTCACAAAAAATCAATGCAAGCTTGAGGAATTTGTGTGGTTATATTCTATATCTTAATATTGCCTATGATGCCAAGGAGGGGAAAAAAAGAAGCAAACAAAGCTCCCTTGAAAAATGTTATACTTTTATTGTGGAAATAAAATAACTCCTGAAAACAGGAGATCTGTGATCCTGATGATCAAAACCTTGGGGAAGAAAAACCAGCAATAGATCAACGGGCTTGTGTTAATTGAATCTTTCATTGCTGAAACAGTATCTTACACACAGGATGCACACACATACTTGTACATTTGATATACCTACAAATGTGTACTGTGTGGGTGGAAATATTTTGTTAAAAAGCAATTGGCGGCCATTAGGAAAGATAAAAGCTTTTTGCCTGGTTATGTATTCATCAAAGTGGAAAGAAGCAAAATAGAGCTTTCTCCTGTGTCAAAATTTCCATTCAAGACAATGCCAAGAGTTACTCTGAAAGTGAATTATTATATCTACATTTAAATGCAAATAAGATAGTTTGGGGTGTTTTGTAAGTGGTAATAATGTTAATCTGCTCCTGCTTTATAATTATGTTTATTTTTCATTTGGACACTCTCCAGAAATGTGGTTCTGCTACCCTTAACATGGCAGGATTGTGTACTTCATTTCCATGCTTACTAAAGTAAGTAGTCTAGGGGCGCCTGGGTGGCTCAGTCGTTAAGCATCTGCCTTCAGCTCAGATCATGGTCCCAGGGTCCTGGGATCAAGCCCCACATCGGGCTCTCTGCTCAGCGGGAAGCCTGCTTCTCTCTCTCCCACTCCCCCAGCTTGTGTTTCCTCTCTCGCTGTGTCTCTGTCAAATAAATGAAATCGTTAAAAATAATAATAATAATAAAAATAAAGTAAGTAGTCTAAAACTTTCAATAACCATAAACTGTGATTCCTGAGTTATCTGTATAGTTACCAAGTAAGAGATTCTTGGCCAAAGTCAGTAATGACTATTTTTTGAAAATTTGCCACCACTAATATCACTAAAAATATTTACATAATAATGTAAATTATTAAGCACCACATAAATCATTTGCAGTTCAAAACAGTGGAAAACAAACAAACAAAAATAAATAAATAAATAAATAAGGCAAGGTGTGGGAGAGGAAAGGAAGAAAAAATCAGGCAGATTTAAAGAACACAGTTCTTCATTTGCATGTATCAACTCTTCATGCATATTTCTCAAAGGAAAAAGCAGATTTACATGTGAAATCTCTCTGTGAGTGACAAATTCTTTCACAGATCCAATAGATAAACTGCCCTCTCTATCTTTTGAAATTTTAAGACTTCAAAATTTAAATGTTCTGAAGTAAAAGAAAGATACAGCTATTTGAAAATTTATAGTGATGGTCATTTGTTTCTTTTTCTGTAAATTAACTAAATAGGGACACCTGGGTGGCTCAGTATGTTAAGAGTTTGCCTTAGGCTCAGGTAAAAAAAAAATTAACTAAATAAATTCTTTCTTTGTATTTCCACTTGGTTCTTTGTCTTTATTAATTTGTTAAGAACTTTTGTATGTAAAAAAATAAATTTTTGCTTGTAACATGTTAGAAATAGTATTTCAAAGTATAGTTTGTACTTTCAGCTCTCTTTATTATTTGTATCACACAGATGTTTTAAATCTTTATCTAATGAAATTTGTTAGTCATTTCTTTCATAGCTTTGAGATTTTGTATCCTGCTTAGGCTTGTCTGAATCTAAAATTACATTAAAAGCTTATTTTTCCTTAAGCTATTGTGGTTTTACTTTAATGCTTAAATATTTGACTTATCTGGAATTAATTTTTTATTTTTTCCAAATTACTTATGTACTGTCATTATTATTGGCTGACATAGTCATATTTCCTCTATGATTTGCAATGTATAGTCATATACATATCTCTGACATGCACTGGGTCTATTTCTAGACAAATTACAATGGAAATATTTCAAATATTCTTGTTTTCTGTTTTATTTTCTGTATAGGGTAGTTTCTATCTCTCTTCTTTTTCACTATTTTAGTGGTTATTTCCACAGCCACAACCCCAGCCCTCCACCCCACCCCCCACCCCCATGTATTTTAGGACAATTCTTCAAATTCAATGTGCTCACTTCAGCAGCATGCATACAAATTAAAAAAAAAATCCTTTGGATACTTTAATTAACATTTAAATTTTACCACTGTGACTTTATCTAAGAATGTGATTTGTCTTTCCACTTATCTAAACTGTCTATCTAAAAGAAGTATTCTCCTTTCAGTTGAATGTGGGGTTTTCATTATACAATCTTTGTTGACCATGATACTTTTGTCTTCTTTCCATAATGATAACTCATCTCTGTCTGACCTAATGTCATGGAAACTCTTTAAGACGTACTTTATATAATGGTGACAATGTTTTAGTCTTTTACCCTAAAGAATTATGATCGTTTTAGACTAGAAGTTTTAGAAGGGAGAAAAAAAGAATGCACCAGTCAAGTGTAAACAAAGAAACAGGACAAAATACTGCCATTGTGCTCATACTTTGTCTTACCACAAAAAATTGTTATTACAAGCAGTAACTAAAATTATGACATTTTTAGATCTATACCAAATCCAAAGAAGGGTGCATTTTTAATAATATAGCAGGCATATTAGAACTGCTTTAAGAAACCTCTCCCCATATTATAGTAAAATGAGTATATTATCCAATCTGTAAAATCCATTATTAAATTTAAAAATTTGCCTATACATTAGATTTCTAAAAAGTTTTAGGTCTTAGTGTTATCTTAAGACACATTAACTGCAAGCTTTTTTACCATTCTAAATCTAAATAAACTATACATGCATACATACAAGAGCTCTTATGTCATCTTCCAACACACAGAGCCAATGTCTATTCCTCTGAACTCACAAAATACAAGGAACATATCATCTTCATGCGACTTCTATTTTAGTAGAACTATAATGCTACATAAATGATCTGTGTTAATTATAGAAAAAATAGACAATATGGACATGCACAAAGAAAGTTAAAAAAAAAAAAGAAAAAAGACACTACTTAGAAGTAACTACTTTGGTAAATATCTCCCAAATTTTAGATAGAAGGATTCGATGTTTGTAAATTGCCCACAGTCAGATAGCTAGTATTTTTGTACTTTCTTATATTCTTGTACTATACCATATTAAATACAAATATTCCTTCTAGGATATGATTATGAAATATATGATGACATACAATAAGTCAAAGACATTTCTCTCACCATTTGTGCACAGATAGTTAACAAAATTAAATCTATTTTGGAGGAGTCAAGCTATGAAATTTGAAATTACCAAACTGATAGGATAATTTTATAGATTTGCTGAAATGTAAAATAGGTCAGATTAAATACTATTTTCCAATTTTCCTGACCTTTCATCTACGTTTAGCCATTTGACTGTTTCTTGCTAATCGGTTATGATCACACTTTATGTAACATAATTTTTTTGTTAAAAAATATAAAGGAAGGATCTAAGTTCAATACTGTGAAATGCACACATATAGTCATTATTTAAACTAATATATATATGCATATATATATCATGTTAAAAAGATAATCCCAAGGCCATGTATACAGGATAATATCAATTTGCTAAGTACATTTTAAAATTGAATATCAGAAATAAGATTCTTAAATGATGAGTTTAATAATAAATAATATTAATTTTTTAATGTTGAATAAAAGAAAAATTAAGGTTAGATGCTCTTCAAAAAAAAAAAGATGCCAGATGCTATATTATCGTGAATTGTAGCATGATTGACTTCAGGAAACAAAGAAAATCACCTCTTGTTAAATTATTCACACCTGTGATGGGGAGCTGATGTCATCTTGTAGTATAGAGCATCACAGAATGTTAGACATAAAGAGACTTTAAAAGTTATTTCACTTTGAATGTCTTTATTTGTTTTGACTCTGACTCAATAGTGAAACTGATGAAATGTGAGTCTGTTTCTTATCATAGCATATTTTCAATGAAGTGAACACGTGCCTTTCAGAGAGTGATGGCTAGCAAAGTAATCACTCATATTCCACTAGGGATGCTAAATAGATGAAGCTTCATCCTCATGGTTCTTGCATTGATCAATGACAAAACAAAACATAATAAACCTTCAGGTATATGCACTTATCACAATTAGAAATAATACTCTAAGGTATTTAAAGTTATCCACAACGTCCTAAAAACCTTTCTTAACTAAAATGTGCCTTATACAACAGAAGGAACTTGCCTTCCCTCCTCATAAAATTTACTAAAATTTATGTATTGGGATATTTTCTTTCTGATAAACTAACATGCTTATACATATTGTGGAATACCATCTGATTGGCCCATATTTTTAATTAGGCACTCTAGAGAGAAATATTTTATTGAATGTCAAGCTCCAGCATGCCAACACCTGTTCTGTATAGCGGTAGACCTGGAAAATGAAAGGGATACAGCTAAAACTTTCCTACATCTTCAGATGACTGTTCCTATACAGTCCAAGGCATCCCGCTGCCAAAGACTGCAGGTCATCTTTGAGAGTTAATTTCCTCTAATAGCAGTAATTAATATGATCTCATTTTCTTTTTTTTAAAGATTTTATTTATTTAGTTGATATATATATAGAGAGAGAGCACAAGCAAGGGGAACAGCAGGCAGAGTGAGAGGGAGAAGCAGACTTCCCGCTAAGCAGGAAGTCTGATTCAGAGCTCGATCCCAGGACCCTGGAATCATGACCTGAGCGAAGGCAGATGCTTAACTGACTGAGCCACCCAGGAGCCCCATTATGATCTCAATTTCTTTGTCAACCTCAGGAGGCTGCAATACCTAATGATCATAACAAAGGTGACACAAAGCCCCCTTATTTTAGGCTTTTGTGTTGCTCATTATCATCATGACTCTCAACCAATTTTCTATCCCTACAATGAATAATCAATGGCAGATTATTAGAATTAATGGGAAACCACCCAACTATTAGGAAGAATGCCTCCTCTATCCACCAATACTGCTCAGCACAATAAAAAAGCAGATGGATGCTTTGTTGGTCAAAGTTACTATGTCATCTGGCTCATCTTCTCAGGACACCATTTTCATTGACCTTTGGGTTTCCTTTTTTTTTTTTAAGATTTTATTTATTTATTCGACAGAGAGAGACACAGCAAAAGAGGGAACAGAAGCAGGGGGAGTGGGAGAGGGAGAAGCAGGCTCCCCGCCCCCGAGCAGGGAGCCCAATGCAGGGCTCGATCCCAGGACCCCGGGACCATGACCATGAGCCAAAGGCAGACGCCCAACGACTGAGCCACCCAGGTGCCCCTGGGTTTCCTTTTTAATCATAATGCCATGAAGAATTAATAAGGCAAAGAAAAAGAGAAAATACATTTAATTTAGTAAGGCAAAGGAAAGGCTCCTCTCATTTCCTGCTTTGAACCTTATTTTCAGTGACTTTTGAATATGGAAATACTCAAATTGATGAGATGCTCTCTCAGGTCACTCAACCCAGACCTCAGCCCTCTCCCAATTCTACCAAGATTAACTTGAAAATTCTCAAGATTCCATTCTGTTAGCTATGTCTTCTTATAAAGCCATTTCTAAGGCTTTTATGACTCTCTAATGATGAATGACAGCCTTGAAAGAGAGACTCTAGGGCACTACAAAAAGCACTATTTAATAAAAAGGTAATGTGTTCTAATCCTCAATAAACCTTTTTGATTATTTAATATTTTGGAGTTTGAGTTTGTCTATCTGTAATTTTTTTTAAATAAATCATACTAACATTAATCTGGTGACCCCAGAGTTAAATTGGGATTAAAATAAGATAATATATATGAAAATAGAAACTAGAGGGAAGTAAGGTTGGTTATTTATAAAAAATGAGGATTACCGTAGGGACAGGGTGGTAAAGGATTACCTGGAAATAAGGGTTTCTCCCTGGGAAGATACCTCAGGAAGTCCAATGGAATATAGTGTTCCCTAGAACAGGATCCTCAACCTTAGCTATGTTGACATTTGAAGCCAGATAATTCTGTGATGGGAGATAATTCTGTCCAGATAATTCTGTCCTCTGAATTGTAAGACAGTTAGTAGTACCCCTGGGCTCTAACCTTTAGATGCTGGAGCTCCAGTTGTGTCAAATATCCCCTATGGAGAGAAACCATGCCAGATGGGAACCACTGTCCTAGATTCTGAGGCCTCAAGAAGTATCCCAGCCATAGTATCCAGTTTCCAGTCTCAATTTTAAGATATAAGGGAGTAATAGCTAATACAAATGATATACAGCAGTCACAAAATTTATTTTGGTGTTTGTCAGTCTACCATCTCACTTCCTACAGGTTAAATGTCAAGGCTGATCAAAGTTTGAGAAAGGAGAGAACAGTAGGCAGAATCCACAGGTGGGAAGCAGGTAACTAAGGTGAATCAAGGGAATACATATCAACATAATATCAATATGGTGATAGAGGTGAAGAGAATTGGTAAGAAATAGAAAACAAAAGTAAGACAAATCACAAACAAACCAACTGAGGTGTAAGGATGAATCTAAGAGCAAGAATAACATAGGCAAAAATGAGAAAAACCAGGAATTATGAAAAGGAAATGAAGTACTTACAATGGCTTAGAATGACATACTGGACTAGATGGACTTAGTAGATATATTCAGAACATTTCATCCTAAAGCACAGAATACACATTCTTTTCAAGTGCACATGGAACATTCTCCAAAATAGATCACGTATTGGGTGGCAAATCAGGCCTCAACAAGTACAAAAAGAATGAGATCATACCATGCACCTTTTCTGGCCACAACACTGTGAAATTTGAAGTCAAGAACAAGAAAAAATGTGGAAAGATCACAAATATATGGAGGTTAAACAATATGCCACTAAAGAATGAATGGGGGTAGGAGGAGGAGCAAGATGGGAGAGGAGTAGAAGACCTAAATTTCGTCTGCTCCCAGGAATTCAGCGAGATAGGGATCAAACCATTCTGAACACCTACGAACTCAACAGGATATTGAAGAAAAGAATAGCAGCAACTCTCTGAACAGAAAAGCGACTACTTTCTGGAAGGTAGGACGTGCAGAGAAGTGAATCCAAGGCGATATTTAGGGATATAGACCATGGAGGGAGGGAACCTCCCTCAGCCAGCTACCAACAAGTGATAGAGCAGCGGAGCACAAAATTGGAACTTTTAGAAGTCTGGTCTGCTGAGGAACATCACTCCAGTGGCTAAGCGAGGGGTGGAACCCTTGCTGGGACAGTGTGGTTGCAGGACCCTTGGGGTTACAGAAAGATTGTCGGGGGACCTGAGTGTGGCAGAGCTCACAAGTATTGGAGAGGGGAAGCCAGCTGCAAAGACAGAGCCGAGGAGTGGGTTCTCAGCTCCGGGTGCCATAAACCATGATCTGCGGCACAGTTGGGCCACTACTCTTCCAGCAGGGACCCAACAAGTGGCAAACCAGGGAGACTCTCCTTCCTCCCTCAGGAGGAGAGGCACGGGAGTGCACTGCAGGAATCTGCTGGGTTTGGAGAATCCAAACGGGGCCATGTGCCAGAGATAGAAACACTCGGTCATAGGCCGGGTGAGCACAAAGTGAGGCCAGAGACTGGGGAGAGAGGAGTGACTGACTGCTTTTCTCTCAGGGCTCACTGAGGAGTGGGGTCCCCAGCTCTCAGCTCCTCTGGGACCAGAGATTCAGAAGCTGCCATTTTCACTCTTGTCTTCCAAAGCTGTATGGAAAACTTTCAGGTAACAAAAGCTACAGAGAGCAAACCCAAGCAGATTAGTCAGCCTGGCCCCTGGCTATGGCAGTGCAATTCCACCTGGGGCAAAGACATTTGAGAATCACTGCAACAAATCCCTCCCCCAGAAGATCAGCAAGAAAATCCTGCCAAGACCAAGTTTACCGATCAATGAAAATTGCAAAATTCCAGCATTGGGGGAATCCAGCACATAGAATTCATAGCTTTTTTCCCATGACTCTTTAGTCTTCAAAGTTAATTTTTTTAATTCTCTTTTTTTCTTTTTCTATTTTTAGTTGAATTTTTCTTCTTTCCTTTTCCAACCAACATCTTATCAATTCCTTTTTAAAATCGTTTTTAATTTTCATTTTTACAGTCATATTCTATCCCTTCATTGTATTTAACCTTATTTTATGTGTGTGTGTGTGTGTGTGTGTGTGTGAGTTTGTCTTTCTTTAAAATTTTGGGATACAGTTTCTCCTGAACAGACCACTATATACCCTAAATCTAGTGTATGACGTTGTCTTAGTCTTCCGCCTGATCACATTCTCTCTCTTTTTTTTAATTTTTTTATTCTTTTGTCACCAACTCCTTATCTTATCAATTCCTTGTTAAAAAAAATTTTTAGGGGCGCCTGGGTGGCTCAGTCATTAAGCATCTGCCTTCAGCTCAGGCCATGGTCCCAGGGTCCTGGAATCTACCCCCACATCAGGCTCCCTGCTCCATGGGAAGCCTGCTTCTCCCTCTCCCACTTCCCCTGCTTGTGTTCCCTCTCTCGCTGTGCCTCTCTCTGTCAAATAAATAAAATCTTAAATATAAATAAAAAATAAAACTTTTTAAAATTTTCATCTTTACAGTCATATTTCACCTCTTCATTGTATTTACCCTTATTTATGTATATATATAAGTTTTTCATTCTTTAAAATTTTAGGAGGCAATTTCTTCTAACATACCAAAATACGCCCAAAATCTAGTGTGTGGCTCTGTTCTGTTCACCAGACTGATCATATTCTTTTTTCTTTCTTTCTTTTCCCCCTGGTTTTGGGTCTCTTCTGATTTGTTTAGTGTATATTTTTCTGGGGTCATTGTTACTCTCTTAGCATTTTGTTCTCTCATTCATCTATTCTCCTCTGGACAAAATGACAAGACGGAAAAACTCACTTCAAAAAAAAGAACAAGAGGCAGTACCGATTGCCATGGACCTACTCAATACAGACATTAGTAAGATGTCAGAATTAGAGTTCAGAATAATGATTATAAAGATGCTAGCTGGGCTTGAAAGAAGAATAGAAGATACTAGAGAATCTCTTTCTGGAGAAATAAAAGAACTAAAATCTAACCAAGTTGAAACACAATAAAAAATGGAGACCCTAACTGCTAAGATAAATGAGACAGAAGAGAGAATTAGTGATATAGAAGACCAAATGATGGAGAATAAAGAAGCTGAGAAAAAGAGAGATAAACAGCTACTGGACAAGGAGGAGAGAATTCCAGAGATAAGTGAAACCATAAGATGAAACAGCATTAGAATAATTGGGATCCCAGAAGAAGAAGAAAGAGAGAGAGAGGCAGAAGTATATTGGAGCAAATTATAGCAGAGAACTTCCCTAATTTGGAGACGGAAGCAGGTATCAAAATCCAAGAGGCAGACAGAACCCCCTCAAAATCAATAAAAATAAATCAACACCCCAACATCTAATAGTAAAACTTATGAGTCTCAGAGACAAAGAGAAAAACCTGAAAGCAGCTCGGGCAAGATGTGTGTAACCTATAATGGTAGAAACATTAGAGCTGTCCACAGAGACCTGGCAGGCCAGAGAGGACTGGCATGATATATTCAGAGCACTAAACGAGAAAAATATGCAGCCAAAAATATTATATCCAGGTAGGCTGTCATTGGAAATAGAAGGAGACATAAAAAAACTTCCAGGACAAACAAAAACTAAAAGAATTTGTGAACACCAGCACTACAAGAAATATTGACAGGGGTCCTCTAAGTAAAGAAAGAGCCTAAAAGTAACAGAGACCAGAAAGGAACAGAGATAATATACAGTAACAGTCACCTTACAGGCAATACAATGGCACTAAATTCCATCTTTCATAGTTACCCTGAATGTAAATGGGCTAAATGCCCCAATTAAAAGACACAGGGTATCAGACTGTATTAAAAAAACAAGACCCATAGATATGCTGTCAACAAAAGACTCATTTTAGACCCAAAGACACACCCAGATTGAAAGTGAGGGGGTGGAAAACCATGTACCACACTAATGGACATCAAAAGAAAGCTGGGGTGGCAATCCTTATATCAGACAAATTAGATTTTAAACCAAAGACTATAATAAGAGATGAGGAAGGACACTGTATCATACTTAAAGGGTTAATCCAACAAGAAGATCTAACAATTGTAAATATCTATGCCCCTAACATGGGAGCAGTCAGTTATATAAGCCAATTAATAATAAAATCAATGAAATACATTAAAAATAATAAAATAATAGCAGGAGACTTTAACACCCCCTTCACTGAAATGAACAGATCATCTAAGCAAAAGATCAATAAGGAAATGAAGTCTTTAAATGACACACAAGACCAGATGGACTTCACAGATATATTCAGAACATTCCATCCCAAAGCAACAGAATATACATTCTTCTTTAGTGCCCATGGAACATTCTCCAGAATAGATCACATACTGGGTAAAAAAATCAGGTCTCAACTGGTACCAAAAGATTGGAATCATTCCCTGCATATTTTCAGACCATAATAATTTGAAACTAGAACTAAATCACAAGAGGAAAGTTGGAAAGAACTCAAATACACGGAGGCTAAAAAGCATCCTACTAAAGAATGAATGGGTCAACCAGGAAATTAAAGAAGAATTTTAAAAAATTCAAGGAAACAAATGAAAATGACAATACAACTGTTCCAAATCTTTGGGATGCAGCAAAGGCAATCCTAAGAGGAAAGTATATAGCAATATAAGCCTTTCTCAAGAAACAAGAAAGGTCTCAAATACACAACCTAACCCTACACCTAAAAGAGCTGGAGAAAGAACAGCAAATAAAGCCTAAACCCAGCAGGAGAAGAGAAATAAAAAAAGATCAGAGCAGAAATCAATGAAATAAAAACCAAAAGAACAGTTGAAGAGATCAGCCAAACTAGGAGCTGGTTCTTTGAAAGAATTAACAAGATTGATAAACCTCTGGCCAGACAAAAAGAAAAGAGAAAGAACCCAAATAAATAAAATCATGAATGAAAGGGGAGAGATCACATCAACACAAAAGAAATACAAACAATTATAAGAACATATTATGAGCAACTCTATGCCAACAAATTAGATAATCTGGAAGAAATGGATGCATTCCTAGAGATGTATCAACTACCAAAACTGAACCAGGAAGAAATAGAAAACCTGAATACACCCATAACTACTAAGGAAATTGAAGCAGTCATCAAAAATCTCCCAACAAACAAAAGCTCAGGGCCAGATGGCTTCCCAGGGGAATTCTACCAAACGTTTAAAGAAAAATTATACCTATTCTTCTGAAACTGTTCCAAAAAATAGAAATGGAAGGAAAATTTCCACCTCATTACCTTGATCCCAAAACCAGACAAAGAACCCATCAAAAAGGAGAATTACAGACCAATATCCCTGATGAACATGGATGCAAAAAATTTCACCAAAATACTAGCCAATAGGACCCAACAGTACATTAAAAGAATTATTCACCACGACCAAGTGGGATTTATTTCTGGGCTACAAAGTTGTTTCAACACCCGCAAATCAATCAATGTGATACAATACATTAATAAAAGAAAGAAAAAGAACCATATGATCTTCTCAATTGATGCAGAAAAGGCATTTGATAAAGTACAGCATCCTTTCTTGATTAAAACTCTTCAGAGTATAGGGATAGAGGATACATACCTCAATATCCTAAAAGCCATCTAGGAAAAACCCACAGCGAATATCATTCTAAATGGGGAAAAACTGAGAGCTTTCCCGCTAAGGTCAGGAACATAACAGGGATGTCCACTATCACCACTGCTATTCAACATAGTATTAGAAGTCATAGCCACAGCAATCAGACAACAAAAAGAAATAAAAGGCATCCAAATCTGCAAAGAAGTCAAACTCTCACTCTTTGCAGATGATATGATACTGTATGTGGACAACCCACAAGACTCCACCCCAAAACTGCTAGAACTCATACAGGAATTCAGTAAAGTGGCAGGATATAAAATCAATGCACAGAAATCAGTGGCATTCCTATACACCAACAACAAGACAGAAAAAAAGAGAAATTAAGGAGTCGTTCCCATTTACAATTGCACCCAAAACCATGAGATACCTAGGAATAAATCTAACCAAAGAGGCAAAGAATCTGTACTCAGAAAACTATAGAATACGCATGAAAGAAATTGAGGAAGACACAAAGAAATGCAAAAACATTCCATTCTCATAGATTGGAATAACAAATATTGTGAAGATGTCAATGCTACCTAGAGCAATCTACACATTTAATGCCATCCCTGTCAAAATACCATCAACTTTTTTCAAAGAAATGGAACAAATAATTCTAAAATGTGTATGGGACCAGAAAAGACCCTGAATAGCCAGAGGAATATTGAAAAAGAAAAGCAAAGCTGGTGGCATCACAATTCTGGACTTCAATCTCTGTTACAAAGCTGTAATCATGCAGACAATATGGTGCTGGCACAAAAACAGACACATAGATCAATGGAACAAAATAGAGAGCCCAGAGGGGTGCCTGGGTGGCTCAGTCGTTAAGCGCCTGCCTTCAGCTCAGGTCATGATCCCAGGGTCCTGGGATAGAGCCCTGCATCGGGCTTCCTGCTCCACGGGAGGCCTGCTTCTCCCTCTCCCGTTCTCCTGCTTGCATTCCCTCTCTTGCTGTGTCTCTGTCAAATAAATAAATAAAATCTTAAAAAAAAAAAAAAGAAAGAATGGAGAACCCAGAAATGGATCCTCAACTCTATGGTCAACTAATCTTCGACAAAGCAGGAAAGAATGTCCAATGGAAAAAAGACAGTCTCTTCATCTAAATGGTGTTGGGAAAATTGGACAGCCCCATGCAGAATGAAACTGGACCATACCCTTACACCACACACAAAAATGGACTCAAAATGGATGAAAGACCTAAATGTAAGACAGGAGTCTATCAGAATCCTTGAGGAGAACACAGGCAGCAACCTCTTCGACCTCAGCCACAGCAACTTCTTCCTAGAAACATCACCAAAGGCAAGGGAAGCAAAGGCCAAAATGAACTATTGGAACTTCATCAAAATAAAAAGCTTCTGCACAGCAAAATAAACAGTCAACAAAACCAAAAGACCACTGACAGAATGGGAGAAGGTATTTGCAAATGACATATCAGATAAAGGGCTAGTATCCAAAATCTATAAAGAACTTATCAAATTTAACACCCAAAGAAAAATAATCCAATCAAGAATTGGGCAGAAGACATGAGCAGACATTTCTGCAAAGAAGACATCCAAATGGCCAACAAACACATGAAAACTTGTTCAACATCACTCGGCATCAGAGAAATACAAATCAAAACCACAATGAGATACCACTTTACACCAGTCAGAATGGCTAAAATTAACAAGTCAGGAAACGACAGATGTTGGCAAGGATGCGGAGAAAGGGGAACCCTCCTACACTGTTGGTGGGAATGCAAGCTGGTGCAGCCACTCTGGAAAACAGTATGGAGGTTCCTCAAAAAGTTGAAAATAGAGCTACCCTACAACCCAGAAATTACCCTACTGGGTATTTACCCCAAAGATAAAAATGTAGTGATCCAAAGGGGCACAGGCACCCCAGTGTTTATAGCGGCAATTTCCACAATAGCCAAACTATGGAAAGACCCTAGATGTCCATCAACAGATGAATGGATAAAAAAGATATTATACACACACACACACACACACACACACACACACACACACACACAATGGAATATTATGCAGCCATCAAAAAATGAAATCTTGCCATTTGCAATGATGTGAATGAAACTAGATGGTATTATTTTAAGTGAAATAAGTCAGTTAAAGACAAGTATCATATGATCTAACTGATATGAGGAATTTGAGAAATAAGACAGAAGATTATAGGGGAAGTGAGGGAAAAATGAAACAAGATGAAACCAGAAAGGGAGACAAATCATAAAAGACTCTTAATCTCAGGAAACAAACTGAGGGTTGCTGGAGGGGAGGGGGGTAGGAGGGATGAGGTGGCTGGGTGATGGACATTGGGGAGGGTAGGTACTATAGTGGGCACTGTGAATTGTGTAAGACTGATGAGTCACAGACCTGTACCCCTGAAACAAATAATACATTATATGTTAATAAAAAAAAATGAATGGGTCAACACAAAGAAAAATAAACAAATACATGGAAACAAATGAAAACACAACTTTGGGATGCAGCAAAAGTGGTTCTAAGAGGGAATTTTATAGCAACATGGGTCTACCTCAAGAAGCAAGAAAAATCTCTAATGATCAACCTCACCTTATACCTAAAGGAGCTGGCAAAAAAAAATCAACAAACAAAACTTAAAGCCAGCAAAAGGAAGGAAATAATAATGACTAGAGCAGAAGTAAATGATATAGAAATTAAAGAAACAATAAAACAAATCAATGAAACCAGGAGCTGGTTTTGGAAAAAATTTAAATAATTGATAAACCCCTAGCCAGATTTATCAAAAAGAAAAGAAAAAGGACCCAAATAAATAAAATCACAAATGGGAGAGGAGAAAAAACAACAAACACCACAGAAATACAACAATTATAAGAGAATATTATGAAGAACTATATGTCAATAAATTAGACAACCTGGAAGAAATGGATAAATTCCTAGAAACATATAAACTACCAAAATTGAAATAAGAAAAATAGAAACTTTGAACAGAGCGATAACCAGCAAAGAAATTGAATCAGTAATCTAAACCCTTTCTACATTTGTTTTGTTTCTTAAATTCCACATGTGAATGAAATCATATGGTATTTGTCTTTCTCTGACTGACTTATTTCACTTAGCACTATACTATTTAGTTCCATCCATGTCATTGCAAATATCAAGATTTCATTCTTTTTTATGGTTGAATAATATTCCATTGTGTATATACAGCACATCTTCTTTATCCATTCATCAGACAATGGACACATGGGCTAGTTCCATAGTTTGGCTACTGTAGATAATACTGTTATAAACATTGGGGTGCATGCATCATTTTGAATTAGTATTTTTGTATTCGTTGTGTAAATACCTACTAGTACACTTGCTGGGTTATAGGGTAGTTCTATTTTTCACTTTTTAAGGAACCTCCATACTGTTATGCACTGTCCTGCACCAGTTTGTATTCCCACCAACAGTGCAAGAGGGTTCCCTTTTCTCTGAATCCTCACCAGCACCTGTTGTTTCTTGTGTTCTTGATTTCAGCCATTCTGACAAGTGTGAGGTGACATCTCACTGTGGTTTTGATTTGTATTTCCTTGATGATGAGTGAAGTTGAGCATCTTTTCATACCTTCTTTGGAAAAATGTCTATTCATGTCTTTTGCCCATTTATTAAAAAGAGAGAGGGAAGCAAACCAAAAAGCAGACTCTCATATACAGAGAACAAACTGATAGTTACAGGAGGGGAGGTGGGTCAGGGGATGTGTAAAATAGGTGATGGGTATTAAGGAGTGCACTTGTAATGAGCACTGGGTATTATATGGAAGTGCTGAATCACAGTATTATACATCTGAAACAAATATTACACTGTATATTAACTAACTAAAATTTAAATTAAAACAAAAATAAATAAATAATTTTAATTGAAATGCTTGCTGTTTCAATTGTAATATTTTTCAGCATTCAGGACTACCAGTTATTAACAGGACTGCCACTATTGTGACAAAATCTTTCTGAAAAACATTTCATAGCAAAATATTTTGTGTCCCTAAATTAGAGGAAGAAAAGTCTGTTTGAGTTTTCTATTGCTTTATAACAAATTACAACAAATTTAGTAGCTAAAAAAACAGCACCCATTTATTATCTCAGTTTCCATGGGTTAAGAATTCAGTCACAGCTTTGTTGGATCCTCTGCTAACATTTCAGCAGGTTGAAATCAAGGGATCAGCAAGGGTGAGTCCTCATCTGGTCCTCCTCTAAACTCACTCAAATTGTTGGCAGAATTCAGTTCCTTGCAGTGAGAGGACTGATGCCCTCACCACTGGACACCACTCTCTCCAAAGGCAGTTCACAGCATGACTATTTTTCTTCTTCCAGGTAGTAGGAGAGCACGTCTGCTGCTTAGAGCTGTCTTGAAAGGGTTCACCAGATTAGGTCAGGCCCACCCAGAACAGACTCTTGATTAACTAAAAGTCAACTGATTAAGGCTGAGAAACAAACTGAGGGTTCTAGGTGGGAACCTAGAGGGTGGGAGGATGGATTAGCTTAGTGATGGGTATTAAAAAGAGCATGTACTACATGGAGCACTGGGTGTTATATGCAAACAATGAATCATGGAACACTACAGCAAAAACTAATGATGTAATGTATGGTGATTAACATAACATAATAATAAAAAAAGGGCTTTAATTAAATATGAAAAATCCCCTTACCTTTGCCACATAATATAAATAATCACAAGAGTGATAACCCATTAGATACATAGCCCCCAACCCCCACCATACTCCAGGGAAGGGTTATTTTGCACATGATTGAAGGTCATCTTAGAATTCTTACTGTCATCTGAAGCTTTGGGGTTAGTAGTTGACACATCATTGTCAACTTTATTTTTAGCTGCAGTGTGATAGCACTTAATAAAATTTTTTAAACATTTAAAAGTATGTATTATCTAGGGATATGTGTCACCCTTATTTGATATATAAATAAATATAAAGAAATGAAAAATAGTAATTTCAATATAGTAGTCCCCTTGATAGTGGAAAAAGAGGATGTAATAAGGTTTAGTGTTGGTTAATTTCTTAACTGGGATGGTGGTTACATAGTGTTCATTATTAGACCTTTTAAGAGTCCTTAAATATTTTGTAATAAATACTTAGATAACGTTAAACAAGCATTCATGTACCTGACTCTGTTTTCACAGTTATAAGACAAATCTTCTGCCTTCAACAGTCCCAAAAATCTAACAAGGGAACCAGACAAATAAAAAATTACATATTTCTTATAAATTTTTATGTGAAAAAAAAAAGCCATGGGATGGGTCAGGCACCCACACCCATTTCTGAGAGAGATAAAGTCAAGGAAAGTCTACCAGAGGAGGGAGCATAGAAGTTTGGAGGACAGGTGGGAATTATCTCAAGAAGTAAAAGAAGAGAGTGCCAAAAGAGGGTCAGGAAGATGTTACAGGGAACAGTACACTGTTGTGGATGTCTGTCACTGCCAGAGGGAATTGGAGGTGTGCAGATTAGAGGGAGCTAGTAGGGGGTGGATGAAGCTAGGAGCAAACAAAGGCACATTATGAAGAACCTCCCAGGCCCTGCTAAAAGCTTTCTTCTTATGGTGAAAGCCCTGGAGACTCACTGGAACCCTTTAGCCAAAGGAATAATGGCATTTACAAGTATCAGTCCAACAACAGGACGAAAACAATGTTGTTATGTTCTTTTATCTTGTTTGTTTAGATTGGAGGAAGGTAGAGGAAGACAGTGAGAGGGGGCTGGATATTTTGTTTGCCCCTGGGACCCACTTCTAGCCCTTTTCCACCTGGCCCTGTGCTGACCTATAGGGACTGAAACAATGGTTTCTTCGTCCTCTGACTTCCAGTTAGCTTCAGCCAATGGGGAGCAGCAGCAAGATACTCAAGGGAGGAAGGAGAGTAAAATTGAGGCATCTATTTCCCAGCTTCCTTCCTACAGATTTGCAGAGGACTGTCAGCCTTCATGTAAAGATCACAGTTCCTGTTAAGTGCCTCTCTCCACACAATTTTCTGTATGTCTGAATCTATGTCTGATATTTTCTCTCTCCCATTATCCCTTCAGGGGGGGATAAAGTCATGGGATAAGGCTAAGCATGGGATATTGCATTTTTCTGTGTATTTTCCTATACCACACCCAAAACTTTGTAGTAGTTCCTGAACTAATCTGCCTTTAGAATACCCAATTTGTGTATGCCATTGTTTCTTGTCAGGTGCTGCCTGCCATAGGGATTATTGCCATGATATAAGGAGGACTTACCAAAAACCTAAATTAAAGCTGTAGATAGAAAGAAGAATGGTCTGGAAGGTTAGAGGTAAAACCAATCATAGTTAATAAGCAACTGAATATGGGGGAACAAATGAATATCAAAGGTTCCTCCCAAATTTCAGATCTGGATTACCAGAACAGTGGCATAATCACTTACCAAAAAAGAGAACATGGCCAGAGGGATATGGAGATGTTGAGTCAGGGTTGGTCATGGGTTAAGCCTAGGGGAGACTATAATTGAGGTGCCTAAATGCAACAAAGTGTAAATCCATTGGTTGGGTCTCCTTTGGGCTAGAAACGAAATTAAATTCTTTCTAGAGAAAAATACATCCATGCACATATTTGTATCCGTATCTATATTTGCATCTGTGTGTATGTGTATATACATGTATGTGTGCACACACAGGCACAAGTGAAAGGAAGCAAAGGGGGTCTGAGAAGAGTCAGGAGTTTGGACTGTTAACAGAAAATCTCCAGGGAAGTTTGAGAGAATAAATCAAAAACATAATTCACCAATTTGCCAGTTTAACTAAAGGCTATCCCAATCTTCCCCAACCTCTTTAAGTTAAATAAATGCATGTGAAATTTAAAAGCAATATAATTTTATTTGATCCATTTCTTGAAATCATATGACATTAAATGACAGCATCTGTTACTGTATATTTGGACATTCTAATTTGCAAAAGGTTAATAGGAGATACCCAAAAGATAGCGCAAATAAAGCATATAAATGCTCTATTAATCTCTTTTAAGTTTTTAAAATTAGAATTGCATTCTTCAAGTAGGATGCTTTTCTATTGAGTGCCACAAGTTTCTTGGTTCTCTCGATGCCACTGGAAGCAGCAACACAAACAGAATGCTAGACTTTCATCCAGTATTCACATGTGCCATGGAGTGACTGGGAAACTTAAGAAAATATACGTTTAAAAAGATAGTGATTTCTGGATCAGTCAGTATTAAATGGAAATATAGCAAATTTAGAAGACAATGTTCTCTGAGTGTTGGGATTTTGGTTTAGGTTTGAGTGTTTATGTTTGAATATTCTGCATTTTACAAGATGTCTGTTGTAAATAGGCATTTAGTTTATAATGAAACAAGCGTGCTTACTTAAAAACATAAATTACGCATGGGTTTAAGAAATGCCTGTTAGATGTAGTTCTACTACTAACAATGGAAAGGGAAAATAAAGCCAAGACAGTCTGAAAAGTGTCCTCTTTCCTCTGACTTTAGTGGTAAACACACACATTCCACACCTACATATACACACAGTGAGGAGTCCTCTATCCCAGCCCTTTTCAAATACAAAGATTTCCAAATGGTTATGAAAGATCTTTTGAAAAAAATCCCACCATTTTGAAATTCACTGCCTCTTTCTTGGCTGCCAAGTTCCAGCTCCCCATTGAGTCATTGTGCAATGAAAATGGTCGTCTGAGCCCCCAGGTGCTGCCTCTCTCTACAAAAGCTGCCAGTCCCCAGGCTCTCCATATGGCAACAGCAGGACTGAAGCTAAAGGGCAAAGACACCAGCCACTACCAAAGCAGAGAATTGTCCAGAAATAGGAAACACAAACCAAGCAAAGTCAGAAAGGTGAGGCCCATACAATCTGAAAGTCAGCAGGTGTTGGCATTCGGGACAGAGTCCGTTTCCATGGACTTCAATAAACCAAACAGTAAATGAGAAATTGAATGAAAACCTGCCTGAGGGATTGATGGATCCTGCAGAATCAGGATGGAACCGTATTCTAAGAATTGGGTACTATAAAATTGCTACTATATTCCTTTGGAAAACCTTATCTGCTTTTAAAGAGAAAGGTACAGTAGTCCCCAACTACCAGCCAACTGTTCATATTTTAGTTCCCCTTTCAGCTGAAAACTCACTGAGAAGTGAGTTCTCAGCTTAGAGTGCCTGAGAATGCACATCCTGATAGGAGGGCACCCCATTAAAGGTGACTCTCATGGGGAAGAGCAGGGCTCTGGAGGAGGGTAACTTTGAAATTAAGAAGAGGGTGCTCTAGGTGGTAACTGATGATTCATAAAGAGTGGCAATAAGGAACAGTGGTTAAAATTTAGTGATCTGGACTCATGCAGACTCAAGTTTGAATCCCAGATCCAAAAGTACCATCTTAGCTTGCACAGGGTGGGAAATAATGATGCCTTACCCTGTGCAATTATGATGAGGACTGAACTAGTATAGTCTGGTCCTTAATGAATGCTCAAAAAAATGTTAGTGTCTCCTAATCTAAAAATGATTAAATCTCCTGTGTTCCAACATTCTTTTACACAGTGAAAGTTCTAGTATTTCTTGTATGTTTCGAGACATATTTTTAGGCTTGGAAGCACAATCTGAAGCATATGATCTACAACAGAGATCAGATTTCAGAAATTTTGCATTGGAAACCTATTTGTATTTTTAAGGGAAAACTGAAAATGTACTTTTTGAACACAATGAAGATCTTACAAAGAAAAATTTGGATAAAATATATCATTGAACAAAAAGTAACAGCTGAAGACACATGGCTTATCGCCATATTTTTGAGATATCCTGAAGAAATTTTCTGTATTTTGAAGGTTTCAAAAATGCCTTTAATCCTGGAGATGGTTGAAAACTCTCAATATGTCAGATGTAAAATAAAAGATTCTCCCAATTTGCTATACACAACATTATAGTTTATTCCCAGAGTGTTTTTAGGCAACATATTGCAAACATTTACTCCTAATGTCTTGCCTGTTACTGTTTTCTTGGAATTCCAGATATTACAGAAGCCCAATTTATGGGGTAACCATGGCATTTGCATATTTGCAGCTTACAACTCAGCCATTTAGAGAAACAAAATAGTTTCTCCTAACAACTAAATAAAATTACTTTTGTGTGCTTTCTTGAGACAATATATCAATATTTCTGTAAACTTCTAAAGAAATGAAAATTAGATTACTAAAATGCAATATAGTTTACCCCGATTCATGACTCATAGTTTTCATGATATTACTAATATATTGTAAAATGAACAAAAAAAGTACTTTTCTATCTAATTTTTCCTTTAAAAAATTTAGTAGGAATATCAAGTATATCTGTATTCAAATCAATTTTATAAACACTATTCTCAAATTTTCTGTTTCCATGTATAAGCATATATTACAGATTTCCACACATCATAAAATTGCTACTAATCTGTATGTCTTAGATTATTTTATAGTAATATACAAGCATGTATTCTGTATAATATAAATGGAATAATAGCAAAAATTGGTATTTTAAAAATATTGAGCATTCAAAATTGGTTTATTAATTTCCTACTATGTGCCCCTATAAAATCTTGTTGAGAAACATGTGATGTATTAATATAAAATAATATTACAAGACCATATATATATATATGTGTATACATATATATATTTGAATATATGCCAGATGAATGATATAGTGAAGCAGAAATACAGACTTGGGAGGGTACGACAGGCAGAATTCTAAGATGTCCGCCCCCCCACAGGATCTATTCCCCAGGGATGAGACTTTGAATATAATGATATATCATGTCTATGACTGTATCATCTTACAAATGCAAAAGGAATTTTTCAGCTAAAGTTACTAATTAGTTCACTCCCTTTAAAGGTAGAGTTTTCTCTACTTCCAGCAGAAGGGGAAGTCAGAGAAACTCAAAGCATAAAAGGATTTGGTAGGCCATTGCTGGCTGTGAAGATGGAGGGGGGCCACCTGCCACCAGAGAGGGGTTTCTAGTAGCTGAGAATGACTTCCAACTAACAGCCAGCAAGGAAGCAAACACCTCAGTCCTACAACTACCTGGATCTGAATTCTGGGATAAGCTGAATGAGCCTGGGAGCAGGTGCTTCTCTAGGGCCTGCAGAGGACAGCCCAGCCACCGACACCCGGCTGACAGCAGAGCCTGCCAGACTTCTGCCCACAGAAAGTGAGTTCAGGAATGGGCATTGTTTTGAGCCCAGCAGTCTGAGGTAATTTGCCATGCTACAATAGAAAACTAGTACAGAGGGATATTTTATATAATTTGAGATTACATAAATGCCTGACAATGTAGCAATAACAACCTGTTTGTTAAACAATTTGTGTTAACATTAGAAATCAGCTAGAATAAAGTCTTACCTTAATTTATGACATATGAACTCTCAAGAAGGAAAAGACTAATAGAAAGTGACCACAGGGCAGTTAATAGCATAATGTCATGAATGGCAAGATGAACAGGTAGCAGTAGAAACAGCCCGGAACGAGGGCTTAATGGAACCAGATTTTAGCCCTGGATCCCAGACTAAGTGGTTAACACATACAGCCCCTCTGGGCCTCAGTTTCTTCCACAAAATAAGTTGGGTGTACAGACTTATTTCTAATAATAGATAAAGAAAAAATCAAGTCTCAGACCTCTGGAAGGAAGGAAGCTAGGCTCAACTGCCTCTTGTCTCCTGCAGCTCAAATGTCCATTGTGCCCTGCCCCACTGCCCCAGCACCAAACAGAAAGTGAGGGTTAACCAGGGAAGGCAATTCAGCATCCCACCTCTGAGAAGGAAGAGGGGGTTTTGCCCCCGACCAGCTCCCTGGGCCTATGCAAACTTGCTCGTCTCAATATTAAATGTGTTAAATTTCTGTAATAAGAAATACAAGACTTCCTATGCTTCCTGGATTGAAACTTCAACTCTTACTACTGAAAGGGTCTTCCTTGTCTTCTCTCTAGCTATATCCTCTAAGACAGAAAGGCTCCCCTCCTTTCCATTCCTGGGAAAGTCAATCCACAGCACATGGAAGAGGTAAAGTATGCCACTCTGGGCCTGACACCAGCTCTACCACCGAGCTGCCCTGTGTTACCTTAGCCTTTTGTGCTTCCTATATCCTGGGATCACAACAGGACCTCAAAAGACTATTAAGAAGATTAAACACATTATGAATGCAAAGCATTTAAAAGAGTTAGTGGTAACTGTGCAGTAAGTATTCACTTTTCTCATTGTGACTCTGGGCTGCTTCACTCTCCCCCTTAAAGTATATGCTTGTGTGCACACGCCGATGTTTATTTGGTACCTAGTCTATATTAACATTTAATCATGCATTCTCTGTCTATGTTTCAACCACTACAGTTGCATATGTCTTACCTCCTCACTTTGCGTGGAAGGTGCTGGAGGGCTTTTCCTCTTATGAGGGGTGGACCAGGAAAGAGGAATTCTGTACACACCCAGGCTCCCTCAGTGCCCTTGTAAGAATGGATAACACACAGCCAAACCCTCTTGCTGTGTTTTTTCCTCTCCTATACTGTCGTGTTTTGTTTTGTTTTGTTTTTTCATTTTTACTCTTTGGCCATTTTGAGAAAAGGGTGCTCTAGAGGATGCTTACAGATTTAGCACTGCAATGAAGAGAAATCCACATAGGTAAATAGCCTCCTTTCTCCTTGCCAGAATCCTATCAACCCCAGGAGCATAGAGTAATCCAGAAGTGACTCTGAATACAGCCCACCCCAACACCTCCCAGTGAAAGAACTGCAGACCACTTGGAGGAGCGGAGGTTGCCCAGCCCCCTGTGACTGGGTGTGGGATTTAACCCTTTAAAGCAGGTGTCTGGGACCCACGTCATGAGAGCAGAAATGAATCTGTCTCAAAGGTAGGGAGAAAATAGTCAGGCGTCTTTTCCCCTCTACTTTGGCCATGAAAGAAGTATTTATTACCAAAATTGTTTTGGCAATATTGTGTTTGAATTTAGCATTTTCATTACTACTTATAATGGCATTCTTACTGTGATTATTTTATGTTTCATCATGGAAAATATTTACTTTTGTTTTCAGTCCACTGAACAGAAATAATATTTTCTAAAACAAACTATTGCATACTAAAAATAAACTAACACAAAGATGACTGTCAGCATTAAAAATAAAGAAATCAACATAACACCCTCCAGTAATCAAATGGAAAGGTGGTGATTGGAAGCCTATTCTACCTTACCATGTCTTTCTGATATATATATGCCCTTCTTTTCTCAAAATGGGCTCAACATTATTAAAATCAGTTCCTAGCCAGGGAATGTAACATAGCCAAGGACTCAGGAGTTCCCAGTCTGAAAATCATTCAAACATGAATCTATAATCAAGTACTCAAGATAAAACAATTATTTATAATTAGTGATGACCATTACCCATTATCCATTATTGTATGTATGTTTTATTAATAAAACTTACTTTTTAAATAATCATAAATTTAAATGTTAAGTAATGAATAATTAACATGAGCTTTAAATAATTTAAATTTTGAAATAATATTATGAAAAGTTATCTACCATATCTCAGATTTATTCCTAAGTCCTGGGGGATGTAAAAATAATAAAATATGATACATAGAAACCTGAGAAATTACTGAAGGTACTTGTAAAAGCACTATACAAAACAGTAATAGAATTTGGAGAATATATAATAGAATTTGGAGTCAGAGTGACAAAGTCCTGGTCATAGTGCTTGCCCAAGTCACCCAGGCTTCCTATTCCATGAGAGTGCCTGCTTTATCAGGAAACTGTTAGAATCCTTAGGATACTAAAGACTAAAACAGCTAAGTCTCTTTCATCCATAGGGGAAAAAAAAGTGACATATGATTTTAAAATATTACTCTTACAAATTATACAACACTCATGTGACTTCTAAACACCATCACCATCAAATATTTATAAAGACAAATATTAGTAAATAGATTAATCTTCAAGCTAACCCCAAGTAGGTCAAATCACACTAATTCTTCCATTTTACAACCATCTCTGTAGATTCCTTAAGATTCACTTAAATTAAAAACAAGTTTAAATTTTAATATTTAATAAAATGGTAAATATATAATGACATATTGTGATATAAATATTAAAATGTTAAATATATAATGATTTTTTTCTAATGGAGAAAAATCTGTTTTTCTGAGCAAAATATTAGGGTGTAAATTTCACACAGTGCTCTGGAGGGATAGCAGGAATAAGTAAAATATTTTGATTAGAATATGGTAGCACATGATTGGGATTGCTTACAGGTATAATCAGGTAGAGAAGTTTGGAAAGAACAAAGCAGCAAGTTCTAGTCACACGATAGAAAAATAGAAAAAAAGAAAAACTCAGCACTGAAATTATTTCCTGGCTTAAGCCCAATAATAGTCTGTCTTTAAAATATTTATTCAGAATAGATTTTTTTTTGTACTCTAAGGGAAGAAACTGTGATCTGCAATTCTATCACTCTTTTCTTCTTTATAACGAGACTTACTAAACAGCCAAAGATTAAAGGTTTTCTTTGAATATCCTGTAGTCTTTGAGCCTTCCCAAAATAATGAGCAAATTAGGATTTCATTGTATCATGCCAGAATTAAGGCCTTTGTGACCAAATGTCTGTCATAAAGCAATATCTTTGAAAACTGAACAAAAAGTGCAATTTTAAAACCTAATTTTATTTTTATGCTAAAAATGTACTAATGTGATGGTGGCATCAAATGACCTGAATTAATGAGGAAACAATAACAAGAAGTATTTTATCAAAGATAATAGAACTAACACTTATATAATACTATCTGCCAGACACTGTTGGGAGAGTTATCTACCTACCTACCTATCTATCTGCAGGAATATATAAACCAAGACAATCTTCAGTGACTTTTCATTCTCTCTGATATATAAACATAAAAGCTATATTTCTGTTATAAGAAGCAAACCATTCCCTATGTCAATCTATTTTTCTAAAACCTCATTTAATAATGAGGGTGCTCTGACTCTGAAGGTGGTAGCTAACACTTGGGTGAAGAGTTCCAGTTTGGCTGACGTGCTGTGCCCCTTCTTCCTTTATGTGTATTTTTCATATAACTACTGCTCCGTAGAGGAAGATAACTTTCCCAGGTAAATATATGCTCTGTTTGGAATCTCCAAAAAAACTTTCAAGCTTTTTGTCATTGGTTCTTCCTGACTAACAAGTGTCAACGGTGGATTCAGTTATGTTGACAAACATTCCAAACAGTGGATCCGGTATAATGTAAATAATAACCTCTGTCAAAGCCAATGTTTGTCATTGTGAACTAGAGTCAATTTATATTTTAACAAATATTCAATTTAAACAATCAAATCAGTAAACCTAGCACAATGTAAGTAAAAGCCAATCATTTTGCCATTATGAACCAAAGAGGCTATATTTTTTCTTTCTTTTTTTTAAATTTTTTTATTGTTATGTTAATCACCATATATTACATCATTAGTTTTTGGTGCAGTGTTCCATGATTCATTGTTTGTTCATAACACCCAGTGCTCCATGCAGAACGTGCCCTCCTCAATACCCATCACCAGGCTAACCCATCCCCCTACCCCCTCCCCTCTAGAAACCTCAGTTTGTTTTTCAGAGTCCATCATCCATCATCTCTCATGGTTCGTCTCCCCCTCTGACATACTCCCCTTTTCTTCCTCTCCTGTTATCTTCTTCTTTTTCTTTTTTCTTAAAATATGTTGCGTTATTTGTTTCAGAAGTACAGATCTGTGATTCAACAGTCTTCCACAATTAACAGCGCTAACCGTAGCACATACCCTCCCCAATGTCTATCACCCAGCCACCCCATCCCTCCCACCCCCAACTACTCCAGTAACACTCAGTTTGTTTCCTGAGATTAAGAATTCCTCATATCAGTGAGGTCATGTGATACATGTCTTTCTCTGATTGACTTATTTCACTCAGCATAACACCCTCCAGTTCCATCCACGTCGTTGCAAATGGCAAGATCTCATTCCTTTTGATGGCTGCATAATATTCCATTGTGTATATATACCACTGCATCTTTTTTTTTTTTTAAAGATTTTATTTATTTATTGACAGACAGAGACATAGTGAGAGAGGGAACACAAGCAGGGGGAGTGGGAGAGGGAGAAGCAGGCTTTCCTTGGAGCAGGGAGCCTGATGTGGGGCTCGATCCCAGGACCGCGGGATCATGACCTGAGCCAAAGGCAGATGCTTAACGACTGAGCCACCCAGGCGCCCCTATACCACAGCTTCTTTATCCATTCATCTGTCGATGGGCATCTTGGCTCTTTCCACAGTTTGGCTATTGTGGACATTGCTGCTATAAACATTGGGGTACACGTACCCCTTCGGGTCCCTACATTTGTATCTTTGTGGTAAATACCCAGTAGTGCAATTGCTGGATCGAACGGTAGCTCTAATTTCAACTGTTTGAGGAACCTCCATACTGTTTTCCAGAGTGGTTGCACCAGCTTGCATTCCTACCAACAGTGTAGGAGGGTTCCCCTTTCTTCACATCCCCGCCAACATCTGTCGTTCCCTGACTTGTTAATTTTAGCCATTCTGATTGGTGTGAGGTGGTATCTCATTGAGGTTTTGCCGAGCGATGTTGAGCACTTTTTCATGTGCCTGTTGGCCATTTGGATGTCTTCTTTGGAGAAATGTCTCTTCATGTCTTCTGCCCATTTCTTGATTGGATTATTTGTTCTTTGGGTGTTGAGTTTGATAAGTTCTTTATAGATTTTGGATACTAGCCCTTTATCTGATATGTCGTTTGCAAATATTTTCTCCCATTCTGTAGGTTGTCTTTTGGTTTTGTGGACTGTTTCTTTTGCTGTGCAAAAGCTTTTTATCTTGATGAAATCCCAATAGTTCATTTTTGCCCTGGCTTCCCGTGCCTTTGGCGATGTTTCTAGGAAGAAGTTGCTGCGGCTAAGGTCGAAAAGGTTGCTACCTGTGTTCTCCTTTAGGATTTGGATGGACTCCTGTCTCACGTTTAGGTCTTTCAACCATTTGGAGTCTATTCTTGTGTGTGGTGTAAGGAAATGGTCCAGTTTCATTCTTCTGCATGTGGCTGTCCAATTTTCCCAACACCATTTGTTGAAGAGACTGTCTTTCTGCCATTGGACATTCTTTCCTGCTTTGTCAAAAATAAGTTGACCATAGAGTTGAGGGTCCATTTCTGGGCTCTCGATTCTGTTCCATTGATCTATGCGTCTGTTTTTGTGCCAGTACCATACTGTCTTGATGATGACAGCTTTGTAATAGAGCTGGAAGTCCGGAATTGTGATGCCGCCAGCTTTGCTTTTCTTTTTCAGTATTCCTCTGGCTATTCGGGGTCTCTTCTGGTTCCATACAAATTTTAGGATTATTTGTTCCATTTCTTTGAAAAAAGTGGATGGTATTTTGATGGGGATTGCATTGAATGTGTAGATTGCTCTAGGTAGCATTGACATCTTCACAATGTTGATTCTCCCAATCCATGAGCATGGAACGTTTTTCCATTTCTTTGTGTCTTCTTCAATTTCTTTCATGAGTATTTTATAGTTTTCTGAGTACAGATCCTTTGCCTCTTTGGTTAGATTTATTCCTAGGTATCTAATGGTTTTGGGTGCAATTGTAAATGGGATAGACTCCTTGATTTGTCTCTCTTCTGTCTTGTTGTTGGTGTATAGGAATGCCACTGATTTCTGTGCATTGATTTTATATCCTGCTACTTGACTGAATTCCTGTATGAGTTCTAGCAGTTTTGGGGTGGAGTCTTTTGGGTTTTCCACATACAGTATCATATCATCTGCAAAGAGTGAGAGTTTGACTTCCTCTTTGCCGATTTGGATGCCTTTGATTTCTTTTTGTTGTCTGATTGCTGTGGCTAGGACTTCTAATACTATGTTGAATAGCAGTGGTGAGAGTGGACATCCCTGCCGCGTTCCTGACCTTAAGGGAAAGGCTCTCAGCCTTTCCCCATTGAGAATGATATTGGCTGTAGGTTTTTCATAGATGGCTTTTATGATATTGAGGTATGTACCCTCTATCCCTATACTCTGAAGAGTTTCGATCAAGAAAGGATGTTGTACTTTGTCAAATGCTTTTTCTGCATCTATTGAGAGGATCATATGATTCTTGCTCTTTCTTTTGTTAATGTATTGTATCACGTTGATTGATTTGCAGATGTTGAACCAGCCTTGCAGCCCAGG
>NW_027397067.1:4812432-4845223 GCF_003265705.2 Callorhinus ursinus
GGATGTTGAACCAGCCTTGCAGCCCAGGAATAAATCCCACTTGGTCATGGTGAATAATCCTTTTAATGTACTGTTGGATCCTATTGGCTAGTATTTTGGTGAGAATTTTTGCATCCATGTTCATCAAGGATATTGGTCTGTAATTCTCTTTTTTGATGGGGTCTTTGTCTGGTTTGGGGATCAAGGTAATGTTGGCCTCATAAAATGAGTTTGGAAGTTTCCCTTCCATTTCTATTTTTTGGAACAGTTTCAGGAGAATAGGTATTAATTCTTCTTGAAATGTCTGATAGAATTCCCCTGGGAAGCCATCTGGCCCTGGGCTTTTGTTTCTTGGGAGATTTTTGATGACTGTTTCAATTTCCTTAGTGGTTATAGGTCTGTTCAGGTTTTCTATTTCTTCCTGGTTCAATTTTGGTAGTTGATACATCTCTAGGAATGCACCCATTTCTTCCAGGTTATCTAATTTGCTGGCATAGAGTTGCTCATAATATGTTCTTATAATTGTTTGTATTTCTTTGGTGTTGGTTGTGATCTCTCCTCTTTCATTCATGATTTTGTTGATTTGGGTCATTTCTCTTTTCTTTTTGATCAGTCTGGCCAGGGGTTTATCAATCTTGTTAATTCTTTCAAAGAACCAGCTCCTAGTTTCGTTGATCTGTTCTACTGTTCTTTTGGTTTCTAGTTCATTGATTTCTGCTCTGATCTTTATGATTTCTCTTCTCCTGCTGGGTTTAGGCTGTATTTGCTGTTCTTTCTCCAGCTCCTTTAGGTGTAGGGTTAGGTTGTATATTTGAGACCTTTCTTGTTTCTTGAGAAAGGCTTGTATTGCTATATACTTTCCTCTCAGGACTGCCTTTGCTGTATCCCAAAGATTTTGAACAGTTGTGTTTTCATTTTCATTGGTTTCCATGAATTTTTTTAATTCTTCTTTAATTTCCTGGTTGACCCATTCATTCTTTAGTAGGATGCTCTTTAGCCTCCATGTATTTGAGCTCTTTCCGACTTTCCTCTTGTGGTTGAGTTCTAGTTTCAAATTATTGTGGTCTGAAAATATGCAGAGAATGATCCCAATCTTTTGGTACCTATTGAGACCTGATTTGTGACCTAGGATGTGATCAATTCTGGAGAATGTTCCATGGGCACTAGAGAAGAATGTGTATTCCATTGCTTTGGGATGGAATGTTCTGAATATGTCTGTGAAGTCCATTTGGTCCAGTGTGTCATTTAAAGTCTTTATTTCCTTGTTGATCTTTTGCTTAGATGATCTGTCCATTTCAGTCAGGGGGGTGTTAAAGTCCCCCACTATTATTGTATTGTTGTCAATGTGTTTCTTTGCTTTTGTTATTAATTGCCTTATATAATTGGCTGCTCCCATGTTCGGGGCATAGATATTTACAATTGTTAGATCTTCTGGTTGGATTGACCCTTTAAGTAGGATATAGTGTCCTTCCTCATCTCTTTTTACAGTCTTTGTTTTAAAATCTAGTTTGTCTGATATAAGGATTGCCACCCCAGCTTTCTTTTGGTGTCCATTAGCATGGTAAATGGTTTTCCACCCCCTCACTTTCAATCTGGGGGTGTCTTTGGGTCTAAAATGAGTCTCTTGCAGACAGCATATGGATGGGTCTTGTTTTTTAATCCAATCTGATAGCCTGTGTCTTTTGATTGGGGCATTGAGCCCATTTACATTCAGGGTAACTATTGAAAGGTATGAATTTAGTGCCATTGTATTACCTGTAAGGTGACTGTTAACTGTCTGTTGTCTGTGTTCGTTTCTGCTCTTTGCTGCTTTTAGGTTCTCTCTTTGCTTAGAGGACCCCTCTCAATATTTCTTGGAGGGTTGGTTTCGTGTTTGCAAATTCCTTTAGTTTTTGTTTGTTCTGGAAGCTTTTTATCTCTCCTTCTATTTTCAGTGATAGCCTAGCTGGATATAGTATTCTTGGCTGCATATTTTTCTCGTTTAGTGCTCTGAAGATATCTTGCCAGTCCTTTCTGGCCTGCCAGGTCTCTGTGGATTGCCAGTCTAATGTTTCTACCATTGTAGGTTACATATCTCTTCTCCCGAGCTGCTTTCAGGATTTTCTCTTTGTCTCTGAGACTCGTAAGTTTTACTATTAGATGTCATGGTGTTGACCTATTATTATTGATTTTGAGAGGGGTTCTCTGTGCCTCCTGGATTTTGATGCCTGTTTCCTTCCTCACATTAGGGAAGTTCTCTGCTATAATTTGCTCCAATATACCTTCTGCCCCTCTCTCTCTCTCTTCTTCTTCTGGGATCCCAATTATTCTAATGTTGTTTCGTCTTATCGTATCACTTATCTCTCGAATTCTGCCCTCGTGATCCTGTAGTTGTTTCTCTCTCTTTTTCTCAGCCTCTTTATTTTCCATCATTTGGTCTTCTATATCACTGATTCTCTCTTCTGCCTCATTTATCCTAGCATTTAGTGCCCCCATTTTTGATTGCACCTCATCAATAGCCTTTTTGATTTCGATTTGGTAAGATTTTAGTTCTTTTATTTCTCCAGAAAGCGTTTCTCTAATAACTTCCACGCTTTTTTCAAGCCCAGCTAGTATCTTTAAAGTCATGATTCTGAACTCTAGGTCCGACATCGTACTAATGTCCGTATTGAGTAGGTCCCTGGCTGACGGTACTACCTCTTGTTCTTTTTGCTGAGGTGATTTCTTTCGTCTTGTCATTTTGTCCAGAGGAGAATAGATGAATGAGAGAACAAAATGCTAACAGGTTTACAACATCCCCAGCAAATATACTGTATACAAATCAGAAAAGACCTGAAAACAGGGGAAAAGAAAGGGAAAGAAAGAAAAAAGAAAAGAAAAAAAAGATAAAAACAAAAACAAAACAATACAAAAAAAAGCAGAATATGATCAAATATGATCAGGCTAGTGCATAGATCAGTGCCACACACTAGATTTTGGGCGTATTTTGGTCTGTTAGAAAAAAGTGCCTCCTAAAATTTTAAAGGAAGAAAGACATATATGTACAAAATAAGGGTTGATACAATGAAGGGATGGAAGATGACTGTAAAGATGAAAATTATAAAAGATTTTATAAAAGGACTTGGTAAGATAAGTTGTTTGAAAAAAGAAAGAAGATTTAAGAAAAAAAAGAAAAAAAAAAGGAAAAAGGGAGAGAATGTGATCAGGCAGGAGACTAGAACAAAGCCATACACTAGTGATTTAGGGTATATTTTGATCTGTTAGAAGAAACTGTGCCTCAAAATTTTAAAGAGAGAACAACTTATATATATATGCCAAAAATAAGGGTAACTACTATGAAGGGATAAAATATGACTCTAAAAATGAAAAATAAAAAATGTTTTTTTTTTTAAAAGGGATTGATAAGATGTTGGTTGAAAAAGGGAAAAAGAAAAATAAAAAAAAAACAGTCAACAAAAATTAACTTTGATGAAATAATGAATCATGGTAAAAAAAAAAAAAAGCCATGAATCTATGTGCAGTATTCCCCTAGCGCTGGAGTTCTCCCATTCTCCTTGATCAATCAACTTGGTCTTGGCTTGCTGGCTGTTTGTGCTGATCTTCTGGGGGAGGGGCCTGTTGCTGTGGTTTCCAAATGTCTTTGCCGGAGGCGGAATTGCCCCGCCCTTGTCGGTCCGGGCTAAGGAAGCTGCTCCGGTTTGCTCTCAGGAGCTTTTGTTCCCTGCAAGCTCTCGGTACAGCTTTGGAGGACCAGGGCAGAAATGGTGGCCTCCCAATCTCCGCCCGGAGGAGCTGAGAACTCGGGGCCCCCTCCTCAGTGTGTCCCCAGAGAAAAGCAGTCACTTCTGTGTCCCCAGTCTCAGGCCACACTCCATGCTCACCCGGCCTGTGACCGAGCATTGCTATCTCTGGCACCCGACCCCGCACGGAGTCTCCAAACCCAGCAGATCCCTGCAGTGCGTTCCTGCACCGCTCCTCCCCGGGAAGGAAGGGGAGTCTCCCCGGATCTGCTGCTTGTTGGGTCCCTGCTGGGGGAGCCGTGCCCCGACTGGGCCGCAGATCACAGTTTATGGCAACCCCGAGCTGAGAGCCCGCGACTCTGCTCCGTCTCTGCAGCCACCTTCCCCGCTCTGATATCTGGGAGCTCTGGCGCACTCAGGCACCCCCGGTCTCTCTGTGACCCCAAAGGTCCTGAGACCACACTGTCCCGAGAGGATTCCACCCCCCGCTTAGCCACTGCAGCGACGTCCCTCTGCCGAGCCAACTTCTAAAAGGTCCGATTTTGTGCTCCGCGGCTCTATCACTTGCCAGAAGCGGCCGGCGGAGGCCCCTCCCCCGCCGTCTATCCTCCCGAATATCGCCTCGGATTCACTTCTCCGACCGCCCTACCTTCCAGTAAGTGGTCGCTTCTCTGTTCAGAGAGTTGTTGCTACTCTCCTGTTCGATCTCCTGTTGAGTTCGTAGGTGTTCAGAATGGTTTGATCCCTATTCAGCTGAATTCCTGAGACCAGACGAAATCTAGGTCTCCTACTCCTCCGCCATCTTGCTCCGCCCCCCCAAAGAGGCTATTTTTTTGTTATCAAAAATTGAAAGGGTGATAGACATAGAACTAGCATATAATCTAGCAATTCCACTTCTGGATATTTATCCAAAGAAAACAAAACACCAATTTGAATAGATATCTGTACCCCTATGATCATTGCAGCATTATCCACAATAGCCAAGATATGGAAGTAACCAAAGTGTCCACCGATAGATGAATGGATAAAGAAGATGTGGTATAGTCATACACAATGGAATATTATGCAGTCATAAAAAGGAAAATCTTGTCATTTGCAACAGCACTGATGGACCAGAGGTTATTATGCTAAATGAAATAAGTCAGAGAAAGAAAAATACCATCTGATTTCACTTATATGTGCAATCTAAAAAACAAAATAAACAAACGAAAACAGAAACAGACTCGTAGATATAAGAAACAAACTGTTGGTTGCCAGAACAGGTGGGTTTAGGTAAAGTAAGTGAAGGGGACTAAAAGGTACAAACTTCCAGTTATAAAATAAATAAGTCATGGGAATGTAATGCACAGCATATGGAATGTAATCGATAATGTAATAAGCTTGTGTGATGACAGATGATAACTAGACTTACCATGGGGATCATTTTGTAATGTATAAAAATATCAAATCACTGTGTTGAACACCTGAAACTAATAAGACATTGTATGTCAATTATATTTAAATTTTAAAAATGTGTTATGCCTCCCTAAAAATTTTTTTAAGAGTGAACAATGGCAGAAAGAACCAAAGCTGTCATTATGTGGGCTGTGTCCACTTAAATCTTAGGGTTTCCATTCACATTAGCTCTCCTGTCATAAAGTTGTTCTGCAACACTTATATCGAGTCCATATTGTCTCATTATAGAGATTAACAAATTTACAAGAGCACAGAAATAAACCCTCATATTTATGGCAAATTGATTTTTAACACGGGTGCCAAGACCACTGCTTTAGACTGAATTGTTTTCCCCCTCCCCCAAATTTATATGTTGGAGCTTTAATCCCCCATGTGATTGTGTTTGGAGATAGGGCTTTTGGAGGTAATTAATGTTAAATAAGGCCCTAAGGGCAGGTCTTAATCCATTAACATTAGCGGCTTTATAAGAAGGTTCTCTGTGTGTGTCTCTCTCTTTCTCTGTCTCTGTTTCTTTGTCTGTCTGCCTGTCTCTCTCGCATTCTTTCTCTGAGGACACAGAGAACACAGAGAGATGGTGGATGTCTGCAAGCCAGAAACAGAGCTCTCACCAGAAACCAAACCCTGCCGGGCATCACCCTGGACTTCCAGTCTCCAGAACTGTGAGAAATTAAATTTCTGTTGTGTAAGCCACCCCGGCCAGGATATTTTCTTAGGAAAGTCCTAGTTGACTGATATAATTTGTGACCCAGAGTCTGTTTAGGAAAGTATGTCAAAAGAAAGGGACTGATCACCTGTGTCAAATACCGCTGATAAATTAAGCAAGATGAACACTGAGGCATGATGACCTTTGGATTTGGCACCTTCACTATGGCCATTGGTTACCTTAAAAAGAGCAATGTCAGTGTTACAAATCAATTGCAGCTGATTTAAGAGAGAAAGGGTGGAAAGCACACAGATACAATGAAAACTGACACTTCTAGGAGACTTGCTCCTAAAGGAGAGCAGAGAAATAGGGAGATGAGATAGCTAGGGAAGGAGAGAGATGGTGGTCAAAGCAAACTTATTTTTTCATATTGCAAAAACTGTAGAATGTCTATTTAATTGTTTGAAAGATACAATAGAAAAGGACAAATTTATGATTCAGAAGAGATAGGGGACAATTGAAAGCCTGCTGCCATTGGCTAGGAAAGAAGGGACATGATCCAGAGCACATATGATCTTAGAAAGAAGCAAAGACCATTCATTTGGTGTAGCAGGAGAGCAGATAGAGTAGGTGACCTAGGAGTGTAAGTGCATGTGAATACTGGTGAATTTAAAATGCAGATACATTGTAAAAATAATACAATTTTATGAGAAATTCATGTTCTTTGGTGTCTTTCACCATTATGGAGTTTCCTTTTTGTAACTATCAGTATGCATCCTCCTGTAATTCAGAGCAACATAAATTAAGCAGAAACAACTGATAAGAAGTCTCCAGGGAGGGGCGCCTGGGTGGCTCAGTTGGGCCTCTGCCTTCGGCTCTGGTCCTGATCTCAGGGTCCTGGGGTCGAGCCCCGCCACGGGCTCCCTGCTCAGCGGGAAGCCAGCTTCTCCCTCTCTCACTCCCCCTGCTTGTGTTCCCTCTCTCGCTGTGTCTCTCTCTATCAAATAAATAAATAAAATCTTAAAAAAAAAAAAAAAAGAAGACTCCAGGAAGGCTTTTCTGCCCAAGTAGTAAAGTCCACACCTTAGAGCCAAGAAATCTCTAGGTCATGCCTAACTATCATAGAAGGGCTTTGCACGGACTTTATATAAGCCAAATTTTCCTGGCATCCACCTTGGAAACTTTTTTTCAGCCAGGACCAATAGATGGCATTAAGTTGGGCAAAAGAAGGAGACTAAAGAAAGAAAATGAAGCGGGGGGAAATCGGAGGGGGAGATGAACCAGGAGAGACTATGGACTCTGAGAAACAAACTGAGGGTTCTAAAGGGGAGGGGGTAGGGGGATGGGTTGGCCTGGTGATGGGTATTAAAGAGGGCATGTTCTGCATGGAGCACTGGGTGTTATACGAAAACAATGAATCATGAACACTGCATCAAAAACTAATGATGTACTGTAAGGTGACTAACATAATATAATAAAATTGAATAAAAAAAATAAAGTAAGGAAGTGAAGAAAACTTCTCAGGGAAGGAAGAGATAGAATCATGCTTGCTGAGTGCATTCTGGGAGGTCCCAAACCCAGTTAGGGAGGAACTCAACTGTTCCACTGAGTATTTTGCAAGTCTTTTGAAAATATAGAAAAAAATGTTACACCTATCATTTTACAGATGCAGTAGTTAAAATTTCCCCAAAGTACATAGGGACTGTCACATATGAGGGGGAGTATTATGAAGCAGTTGTGAACTTGAAATCTGAAGCCAGAGTACCTGGCTCCAAGTACAGGCTCCACCATTAATTTTTCTGTAACCTTGACCAAGTTGGCCAATTTATCTGTGCTTCAGTTTCCTCAGCTGCAAAATAAGGATCATGATAACACTTTATAGGGTTTGCTAAATGAGTAAATAGATGAAAAGTATTCAGAACAGTGTCTCCATAAATATTGGATATTGTCATTTTTTATTATTACATAATAGATACTGCCAGAGACAGAGAAGGCACTCAACAATATTAGCTTCTTTCCTTCCACCTTTTAAACTATTTTTAATATCAATAGGAGAACTCTCAAAATATTTAATCTTTTATTCTTAGATGATATCTTGGGATTCGTGTAATGTTTCCTTTTATAGTACTGATTTCCGAAGTCTCATACAGTGAGCCTTTTTCATTCATCATTCTTCCTTATGAGAGTCATAATTAGAGTGTCTCTAAATATATACTATCTGTATAGTACTACCATTATTATTACTATCATTACCTCTACAACTTTGACTATTGCCCATAATGAATAATAATTATGAATATTTACTTTTCTGTATTAACCTGAATAATGGCCACCCAAAGACATCAGGTCTAATGTCTGGAATCTATAGATGTTATGTGATAAGAAAAAAGACTCTTTAAGGATATGATTAAATTAAGGAATAGATTATGGGAGATTATCCTGGACATGTGTGCTGATGAGAGAGGCAGAGAGAGAACACACACATGCACACATACACACACAGAAGGCAATCTGAACACAGAGACTGAGGCAGAATTTGGAGTGATGTAGCTACAAAGAACACCAAAGAATGTTGGCAGGTACCAGAAGCTACTAGAAACAAAGAACGATTCTCCCCCAGAGCCTCCAGAAAGGTATTCCTACCAACATCTTCATTTCAGGCTTCTGGCCTCTTGAACTGTCAGAGAATAAATTTCCTTTGGTTTAAGACACAATGTTGTGGCAATTTTTACAGCAGCCCTAGAAGACTAGTACATCATCTTTAAATTTCACATATTATGTTTTTACACTTACTATTTTGTTTAATAATTACACTAATTCCATGAAGTGGGATTATATTTTTTATAGATACTGAAATCAACATCACACAGCTTGTAAAATTAAAGCTGGAACTCTTATCCAAGTAGATGATTTCAAAAGCTATCATTAGGCTTATATTTATATTGTTATGATTTTGTGGTTTTACTAAAATGTTTTACTATGCTTAGAAACTATGTAAATATAAAGTTTAAATAACATGTAAAAACATTGCAGATGGGTAAGAATTGGGTTAGTGTTCATATACTTTGATATGAACTTATCATATATGAACTTATGTGTGTGTGTATATATACTTATATACTTTATTTCTTCTTTCTTCTACTAATGAGGACACACTAGTGAAGAACAATTAATAAGGCGGAGGGGGTGCATGGGTGGCTAAGTCAGTTAAGCATCTGACTCTTGATTTCGGCTCAGGTCATGATCTCAGGGCCATGAGATCGAGCTTTGTCTCAGGCTTTGTGCTCAGTGGGGAGTCTGCTTGAGATTCTCTCTCTCCCTCTCTCTCTGTCCCTCTCCCTGCTCTCTCTCTCTCTCAAATAAAATAAATATATAAAATCTTTTTAAAAAATAAGGTGGAGAATGGAATAGAGAACAATTACTATGGAGTCAACCACCTCATCTGCAATTGTGAAAGGATTTCTAAAGAAGAAATACTAACAAAATTTCCATGCCCAAAATAGGTCTTAAAGAAAAGAGAGATCACTTTGGCTGGTAATTGTGTATTCAGTTACTCAGATAAGACACTGAAGAAAACATTAAAGCCGTTGAAATACTAACACAGAACCCAGCATTGTTATAATTGCCATACTCTCATCAGTCTGGAAACAACCTATTGAACTTGAAAGAGATTTGGCAAGTAACATACCTGTTATGGGACTTGAAACTTTCTCACTAAATATACAGAATTTTTTAGCCTGTAATTTTAACAATTCCCATGTAAAATGTTCATGTTGTGGAATTATTTTTTCCACTAAGAAATATGTGAATTTTTAATACTTAGAAAGCATAATTCCTATACTTATGGATGAAGAAACTGTGACCCAAAGAGTAAAATGATTGACTCAAGTTCACATATTTAGTCATTGTAAACCATCCACTAGAATACTTCACATATAGCATATGTACAATAAATAGTAAATGTTTTATCTTTATTTTTAATTAAAACTTTTATATTGACTTTAGAAAAATTATCATTATTGATCTGTTTCATAGATGAAAAACATTCTTTGAAAGATGAAAACCTAGGGGCATCTGGGTGACTCAGTCAGTTAAGCATCTGCCTTAGGCTCAGGTCATGATCCCAGGGTCCTGGGATTGAGCCCCACATCAGGCTCCCTGCTCAGTGGGGAGTCTCCTTCTCCCTCTCACTCTCCCTCTCCACTCTCCCTCTCTCTCTCTTTTCCTCTCTCAAATAAATAAATACAATCTTTAAAAAAAAACAAGGATGAAAACCTAGTTTGTAGCTTTTGAATTCATTCCCGAGGAGTATTGCATTGGATGCTGCATCATTATGTAGAGCAAAATATTGACAAAGTCAAGAGATTAAGAGACTGATACTCAAAATTTGATAATGTACAGGCATAGACAGAAAAAAAATAAGGAGGTCTTCATATAGGTCTTGGAGTAAATTATTTACTAACTGGAAGTTTTCTCTGATCTGACCGGATTCTTTCCACCAGCCCTTTAGCTACACACACACATTTCTGTCATGAAATGTAAAGAATGAAAAAAAATAGACATCAAAACCATTTAACTTTGCTGTATCTCCTGATGTTGTGATTTTCTTCTGTAGGATAATGAGGAAGAGAAACTCATTAGGAAAAGATCAGCCAGAGATAAAAGACAGTATGCCCTCCCTCAGTTGCCTTACCATAACCCTTCTTTCAATTGTCTACCACTGCTTTCAATACCCTGGGCCTATTGCTGCTGGAAATTGCACTATAAGAATTACATCCAGGATCAGACTGGGTTAAGAGGCAGAATAATTGGTCTCATGTTGGTGAAGCTGAGTGCAATTTATGCTATAATGCCAAATTTGAGCAGATAAATTAGTCTATTAGCCACTAGTGATGAGGTTAATTGTTGAGGAACAAAAGTAAGAAAAATGCATTTACTTTGTAATTCAGTAAGAGCAAAGACCTAATCATCTAACTCTTCTCAGCAGTTGTGCCACAAATCAATCACTAGTTCTTCACATACTGCTCTCTTCTCAAAACAAACCTTGCAAAAAAAATCTACAGCTAACATTACATGTTATCCCCCTGAGGTGGTACCAAGATTGGAAAAGAAAATTTTTATTTCTAAAGGACATGTCTGTGTACTTACACACTCAAAAAGATCTATAAGCAAGCCATTAGAATTAATAAGGATTAATTTAATTAGGTCACTGGATGCAAAGTCAATATACAAAAATCAATTGCATTTATATATATTAACAAGAAACAATTAGAAATTAAATTTTAAAGCCATTTAGTAGCTATATGTGATATGTATGTATATATATATATATATATATATATATATATATATATATATAAAACCTAGGAATAAATCAAATAAAGAATGTGTATGATTTCTACACTGAAAACTCAAACATTGCTGTGAGATATGGTAGACACCTAACTAAATGAAGAGAAAATATATATCATGCATTGAATGACTCAATATTGTACATAAGTCAGTATTTCCCAAATTGATCTTTAAATGTATATAATTCCCCCAAAATGAATAAAATATATAAATGTATATAATCCCAATCATAGTACCAAGAGGCCTTTTCTATGGAAACTGAACAAACTTGCAGGATTTATGCAATCAGATTTCAAGTCTTACTTTAAAACAGCAGTAATTAAGACAGTATTATATTGGTACAAGTATAAACAATTGGACCAATGGCACAGAATATGCAGTCCAGAACTATACAGTCTATACATATTTAGTCATTTAACTTATGTCAAAAGTGCCATTGTAACATAGTATTGAAGGGGTGATCTTTGTAATAAATGGTGAAGAAGCAATTGGATACCCAAATGGAAAACATACTGGACTCCCGTACTAATTCCAGACATAAAAAAACAAACATGGAATAACATAAAAATAGCTGGGAAAACTAAAAAAGAAAAGCAATAATAGGGGAGGGGAGAGAATAGGGCAACTAGGTATTAGAACACACTAGTAAGCCCCTATAGTAACATGTGATACTGGCATATGAATAGACAAACTAGTGGAAAAGGAATAGAAACACAGTGCCCTGATCTTGGTTTTTAATACCATTCTCAAAAAGAAACAGAAATAAAATCAAAACACGGGAGCAATGACTGCTAGAGAAATGACTAATTCTAGAAAGTAAAATAATGCTCAAAAAAAAAAAAAAACCCACAATGATGGGACTGTTGTCAAAAGGATACAAGAGCCAATGGAAAGAGTTCTCAGTGGCCAAAGCTGGAATAAATGTAGCAACAACATTAAAAAAGTAGTTTGAATTATAACCCAAGCTATAAAATAAATATCCATAACTTCATACTGTCATAAACAAATAATTTGGAGAGGAGAGACAAATCTGTGCAGAATTCTGAATAAATTATGTAGATGTCCCACTCTAAAGAAAGAGGAGACTAAGTCCCCACTCCGTAAGTGTGAACTTCATATAAGGAATTCCTTCCAAAGAGTACAACATGAAAAGGGAGGAACAGAAAAGTGACTTTAGAGTGAAGGAATCTGACAAACATGACCTCAGCCAGGTCAACACCAACAGTCATAAATCACTTTAATAATGTGTATCCTTGAAAAGGTATATGATGATGGCACTTTGCTTCTGTGGTCCTCCTCCCCAAAACTCATAACCCCAGTCTAATCATGAGGGAAAAAATAGACAAATTCTAGTAGAAGGGCATCCTACAAAATGCTTGACCAATTCTTCTCACAACCATCAAAGTCTTCAAACATAAGGAAATTCTGAAAAATTGCCATAGCCAAAAGGAGTCTAAAGAAACACAACTTAATGTAATATGGTATCCTGGATGGGATCCCAGAACAGCAGAAAGATCTTAGGTAAAAACTAAGCAAGTGTGAATAAACTGTGGGCTGTAGCTAATAATAATGTACATACAATTGTTCCATTAATTGTATCAAATGTACCATACTAACATGACATACTAATCACAGGAGAAGCTGTCTGCCAGAAGGGGAGGAGGACATATAGAAAATCTGTAACATCTGCTCAATTTTTCCATAAATCTAAAACTGTTGTGAAAATAAAGTCTATTAGCAAAAAGGACAAGTAAGTTCAAAATTAATTCCAATGCCTTTGGAAATTTAGTATATGCTAAAAGTGACTGAACTTTTTTAAAATAAATGGTAGTATAACAAATGGTAGGCATTTGGAGAAAGATAAAATTGGATCCATACTTTACAAAAAACACCAAAATAAGTTCTGAATGGACCAGGGATCTACAAGTAAAAATATGAAACCATATGATCACTGAAAGAAAATATGGATAAGTTCTTTTATGAACTCAGTGTGGGGGAAAGGCTTTCTAATATGATTCAAAAGTTAAAAGCAGTAAAAGAAAGGATATGTAAATTTAACTACCTAAAATTTGACATAAAAACTTCCATATTGCAAACAACAAAACATCTTAAGTAAAGTCAAAAGACAAATGAAAAACTGGAAGAATATATTTGTAGCATACATTACAAAGAAAGGGTTTACTCTCTCTAGAATATAAAGAGTTAAAAATGAAGACAGAGACTAAAATTCTGATATAAGTATGGGCAATGGACATGAACAAACAGTCCACAGAAAAAGATATTCAAGTGGCTTTTAAACATGTGAAAGATGTTTTAACTTCACTCATAAGAATGAAAATTAAAACTACATGAGATATCATTTCTTCCCTATCAGATCAGCAAAAGATCAAATTTAAAAGTGTGACGGCCATTATCTAGATGAGACTATAGTGAAATAGACAATCTCATGCATCCCTAGTGACAGTGTAAATTGCCCTGCTATAAGAGGCATTAGGAATATCCAACAAAATGGTATATACAAGTTTTACTCTACCAATGGAGATAATGTATGAGCAACTCCATTCATTGTTTTTTTATTGCATAATATTTCACAGGAAAATGTTGGACAAAACCTTAATGCCATTCATAGGAGACTGGCTGAGTACACTACTGTAAACCCATACAATGGAGTGCAGTGGTGCCATAGAAATACTTCCATTAGAACTTTTGTAAACTATTATGATTTCCAGAATACACTATCAAATGACAAAAGATAAGATATGTCACCTTTCATGTAAGACAGAAAGTGAAATAAAATACATATACATACTTTATGTTGTATTTATATATTCATATATTTACACATATATTTGCATTTTATTACAAAACAAACATGAGGAAAATAAAGTTGAAACTAATGGAATAGTTTGTGTAGGGTGTGAGTGCTAAGAGGGTAAAAAAGTAAGGGTAGGAATGAGATTTAATGTATCTTTTTTTAATATACTTTTGACCTTTGAGACATGTACATATTATATCAAACAAGATTTTTTAAAAACCTAAAAATGAATGTAAACAGAAAAAATGAACTTAACTGTATATCAAACAGATAGCATACTCAGAAATAATTGATTTGAGTAACTTTTAAATACAGCATGCTGACTTTATTGGCTCAGTGATACAAAAGACAAAAAGAGACTTACCATACACTTAACTTGGCATGCTGGCTGTAATATATTTGGTATAAATTTTGTATTTGGTATAAATAATTTTGAAACTATTTTGAGTGTTCTGTAGAATATGGCAAATGAGTAAATACATTCCTATTTTTGGAAATCAGTGGTCTCACGATGGGAGAAGAATGGGGAGAATGAAGAAAAACCCTGTGATGTTGGATTTGAACTGAAGGTATCAGTATAAACTCATGACTAAATAAATGTGTGTGTTGCTGTATATTTAATGGCCCAGATTTTTGTTTCCACATATTATTTCTCATTTAGAAGAACCAGGATTCCTAGGCTATTTCTATATCTATGGAAGAAAAGTTCAAAGTGAGCTTGGACCACTTGGGACCAGAAAGCAAACAAATAGTCAAAAAGATTAGTGGGAACATGTCAGAAAAATGAAGGCGCTGTTCAAAGTGTTCCCATGATCAAATCTGAAACAATTTGGGCATCAAAAAATAATGACACCAGCAGATTATAACACAGTGAATAGAAAAAATACCTGAGTGTATAATGATATTAAAATTAATGAGGGAGGAAACTCTTCTTACAGAGGAATGACAACCAATAAATGCAGAAGGATGATAGACTTAGAAAATTACTATTTTGCAATCCCCAATGTAATAACTGATTCAGGCAGGGTTACCAATGGATTCTAAACCAGTGGGTAAAAACTTTTTGGGGAACAGGGTATATATGAGATCTCCAAGTATCACCCACATGATACTTATCACAAAGGGAAACTGTCTTCACAATGGAAACATCTGGTGGACATCACATTAACCAAGCAATCAAACTTAGCGGTACTACAGCTGATCATGAAGAAATAATAAGACAAATTCAGATTATGGTCCATCCTACAAAATAACGGATGTGGATTCTTAAAATATATCAATGTTTTGAAAAACAAAGTGGGTGAGTGTTCTGGATTAAAGGGTACTAAAGACACATGATAACCTGGCACTTAATGGGTCCTAGGCTGGGAGGAAAAACTACCTATAAATGAAATTAGAGGGACACTTGGGAAAAATTGAATATGGACTTTATGTCAGATAATATTGAATCAAAATTAAATTTCTTAGGTGTTAGAAGATATTGCAGTTATGTAAGAAAATATCTTTGTTCTTAGGAGAGGCATAAAAAATTATGGAAGATGAAGTACCATATCTGCAACCTACTTGGAAGTGTTTCAGTCAATTAGAACAAATACATAAATGCATGATTATCTATGCACATATATATATGTGTACATAAAGAGAGAGAAATGCAAATGTAGCAAAATGTTAACAACTGGCAAATTTATGTGAAAGGTATACAAGTAATCATGGTTTGTTCTTTTGAGTTTGGGGTGGGTTTGAAAATTTTCCAAATTAAAAAGTTGGGGGATATGTTAATAAAAACAGAGAGGTTAAGTAACTCACCAAACTTCACAAAACTATTTGAAGAACCAAAAATAATACTTCTGACATTCTCCCCAAGGCTCTCTTCACCCTGCCATTTGAGGAAGTCTTTCTTCCAGAAGAATGCAGGCAAACCAGAGGGGATCAGCCCTGGACTAAGATCTATGTGTTTCAGTTGTGTTATTTAAATAACAGCATGCATTTATTTTATTTCTGTGGTATAGTATAACCTTTGCCTTTGGTGTTTATTAATTATTGTTGCTCCTCTGGGTCTCAATTATCTCTCCTATAAGCATATTTGAGTAATCCACTTGAGTAATCCATTTGGGTGATCCATAATTGAATTTGAGCCTTCTTCCCAAATGTATTATTCTTATCAGCTTCATCCAGAAACTAGAAGGCTCAAACATGCTGGTGCAGTTGGAATTTGTTTTAAACATCAAGAAAACAGAGGAGCTCCCATTGCAATTAGTGCAAAGGTGACTCAAGGAAATAAAATCATCAAATGCTTGATTTCACTTTGTACTGCTATATTGGTATAAAAACCACATAGTCAAAATTGTTAATATTCTGTCATGAAACTTTTAACTTTATCTTTAAAGCTCTTTTCTTTATTTCCCTTTGTCCTTATAATAAACTGGTAAAAGTGTGGCTTTACTATTCTCACTATCTCTCAGAGACACTGTGGTGAGCTCTCTTGCAAGAGGCTATTCAACAACCTCCTGTAGGGATGACATTGAATTCTGGTAGTCTCATCCTTATGATTCTAGCTGTGTAATTCTTTTTTTTAATTAAGTTTTTAATTTCAATTCCCATATAGTTAACATACAGTGTTATATTAGTTTAAGTGTACAATACAGTGATTCAACAAATCTATACATCATTACTCAGTGCTCACCATCATAACTGCCCTTTTAATCCCCTTCACCTATTTCACCCATCCCCCACCCCTGATGTTTTATTTTAAATGAGTACTCTCAGTAAAAGTTATTTTTTTCAACAAGAACATTTTTTATTTGAAGCATACTTCAGAAAACATGGTTCTAATATATATAAAACATTCCATCCAAGAAAAATAGAATACACATTTTCTTCAAATACACACAGAAGAATCCCCTGGTTAAATCATATAAAAAGAGACATAACAAATCTTACAAATTTAAGAAGACTGAAATCATACCAAGTATATTTTCTAACCACAATGGTACAAAATAAAAATCAACAATAAAACAAAGCTGGAAAATCTACATGTAAATATTAAATACTTAATATGTAATTATTAAACAACACATTATTGCATAAGCAATGGGTCAAATAAGAAATCAAATGGGAAATCAAAATATGTCTCAAGACAAAAGAAAAAGAAAACACAATATTCCAAAACTTATGGGATGCAGCAAAAGCAGATGTTAGAGTGAAATTTATACTATAAATGCTTGTATTAACAAAAAAAGTTAAAACAATGTTATACCACAAGGAAGTAGAAAAAGAAAAACTTAGCTGAAATTTAGTAGAGGAAGAAAATAACAAAGAAAAATCAGAAATGAATAAAATAGAGATCAGAATAAACAGTAACACAACATTGAAAGTAACGACCAGTTTTTCCAAAAAAAAAAAAAAAATTGGCAATGCTTTAACTACATTAACTAAGAAAAAAAGAGAGACAACTCAAAAACCAAAACGAGAAATGGAAGAGAAAACAATACAAGAGATAACCACAGAAATATAGTGTGATAATAGATTACTATAAACAATTATATACTAACATCAGATAACTTAGGGAAAAAAAAAACATAAAATTCCAAAAATCACACATTACCAGGATTGAATCATGAACCTTGAATCCAAGAAATAGGATATATTCTTACACCAATAACAAGAAAAAAAGTTGAATTAGGAATCAAAAATCTCCCAGCACAGAAAAGCCCAAGACCACAGGGTTTCATTGGTGAATTCTACCAAATATTTCTTTAAAATAATGACATTGTGTATCAAAATCTTACAAATAATGGGGGGCGCCTGGGTGGCTCAGTCCTTAAGCATCTGCCTTCAGCTCAGGTCATGATCCCAGGGTCCTGGGATTGAGCCCCACATGGGACTCCCTGCTCTGCAGGAAGCCTGCTTCTCCATCTCCCACTCCCCCTGCTTGTGTTCCCTCTCTCGCTGTGTCTCTCTCTGTCAAATAAATAAATAAAATCTTAAAAAAAAATCTTACAAATAATGGAATAGAGAGAACATTCCATGAGTCCAGTACTACCTTGATACCAAGCAGGATAAAAACAATATAAGAACAGGGCCACCTGGGTGGCACAGTTAAGCGTCCAACTCTTGGTTTTGGCTCAGGTCATGATCTCAGGGTTGTGGGATCGAGCCACACAATGGGCTCTACAGTCAGTGTGCAGTCTAGTTGAGATTCTCCCTCTCCCTCTGCCCCTCCCACTTGTGCTCTCTTTCTCTCTCTCTCTAAAATAAATAAGTACATCTTAAAAAAAAACAGTATGATAATAAAAAAGTCTAGTTTGTCTGATGTAAGTATGGCTACTCCAACTTTCTTTTGACATCCATTTGCATAATAAATGTTTCTCCATCACCTAACATTCAATCTGCAGGTGTCTTTAGGTCTAAAATGAGTCTCTTGTAGGCCAGGCATATAGATGGGTCTTGTTTTTTATCCATTCTGACACCCAATGTCTTTTGATTGGAGCATTTAGTCCATTTACATTCGAAGTAATTTTTTTTTTAAGATTTTATTTGAGAGAGAGCATGAGCAGGGGGGAGGGGCAGAGAGAGAGGGAAAAGCAGACTCCCTACTGAGCAGGGAGCCAGACACAGGGCTTGTCCCAGGACCCTGAGATCATGATCTGAGCCAAAGGCAGATGCTTAACAGACTGAGCTACCCAGGAGACCCTGAACATAATTACTGATTGATAAATATTTATTGCCATTTTATTACTTGTTTTGTCATTGTTTCTGGAGATTTTCTCTGATCCTTTTTCATCTTTGTCACTTGTGGTCTTTCCTTTCCACTCAAATTATAGGAAACAAACAGGGTTGCTGGAGGGGAGGTGGTTGGGGGAATGGGGTAACTGCATGGTGGGCATTAAGGAGGGCATGCATTTAAAGTAATGAGCACTGAGTGATGTATGCAACTGATGAATCACTAAGTTCTACCTCTAAAACTAATAATACAGTATATGTTAATTAAATTGGATTTATTATTATTTTTTTTTAATCAGAGAGTCCCCTTTAATATTTCCTGCTGGACTGGCTTAGTGGTCATGAACTCCTTCAGTTTTTGTTTGTCTGGGAAACTCTCCTATTCTGAATGCCAACCTTGTTGGACAGAGGATTCTTGGCTGCAGATTTTTCCCATTCAGCACTTTGAATATAGCATACCACTCCTTCTGGCTTGCCAAATTTCTGTTGAGAAATTTCCAGCTAGCTTATGGGTCTCCCCTTGTAAGTTAAGGACTTCTTTTGTCTTGCTGTTTTTAAATTTTTTCCTTTATCACCATATTTTGCCAATTTAATAACATGTCTTGGTGTTGGTCTGCTTTTGTTAATTTTGATGGGAGATCTCTGTGCCTCCTGGATCTGGATGTCTGTTTTCTTCCCCAGATTAGGGAAGTTTCTGGCTGGAAAGTAAATTTTCTGCCTCCCTTTCTCTCTCTTATTCCTCTAGGACTCCTCTAATATGAATGTTTTTACATTTGATGAAGTCACTGAGTTCCCTAAGTCTATTCCTGTGTTGCATAATTCTTCTTCCTGTCTTTTGTTCACCTTCATTGCTTTCCATGACTTTGCCTTCTAGATCACTTCTAGATCATTCCTCTGCTTCTTCCAGCCTGCTGTTCATTGCATCAAGCTTGTTTCCAATCTCATTTATTCATTCTTCATCTCTGATTGATTCTTTTTTAACTCTTTTATATCCATGGTAAGAGTCTCACTGATGTCTTCTATTCTTTTCTCAAGTCCATTGAGTATCCTTATGACTATTGCTTTCAATTCTCCATCAGGCATGTTACTTATATCTGTTTCACTTAGATCTCTGGGCCTTGCTTTATCTTGTTCTTTCACTTGGGATAAATTCATCCATCTTGGCATTTTGTCTAAGTCTCTGCCTTCTGTGTGCTAGAAAAGTCTCCTTATGTCTCCTGCTCCTGAAAGTAATGCCCTTATGAAGAAGAGGTCATGTAGTGCCCATGGCCTGGGGCCTCTTGTGCTCTGCTGTTTTGTTTTGCCTACTCTATCCCTCAGGTCAGTCATCTGCAGAGGCTCTCTTTGCCTGCTGTGGGTAGCGTTTGGTCCCTCGTCTGAATGTGGTAAGTTTTAACTAGGTGTGTTGTGGTCTGCTTGTGAAATGAGACCTGACATCAACTCCACCAGAACTGAAGCCCTGTAGAACTCTCTGGTCAAGAGATGTAGTGTGGGCAGGGGCTTAAGCTGGTATTCTTGGGGAGGCACCCACTGCACTGGGACTGAGGCAAGCTTGACTGAGAAAGGCAGTCCTATCAGAGTGCAGCGAGTGGTACTTAGTGTAAGCAAGTCAGGCGGCCAGTGTGGCATGGTGCTGCCTCCCACCAGTGGCTCCGTGTTTATGCTGAGGAGCAGGGGAGGGAAATTGTGCTGGCCTGTTCTCCTGTTCCTAGAGAAGTATCTCTGTGAATGCTGCCTCCCAGGGGCCCTACTTAGATGAGCAAATAATCTCCCCACTGTGTGCCCCAGGTGTTCTTCAGATCACTCTGCCCCTGGGTTGTTGGCCTGCATTCTCTCCAGGATCAGGGCAGTACCCTTTAAGCTCTATTTCAGTCAAGTCTGCTGACCTTTAAAACTCCAGGCTTTAAGCCCTGCTGGTTGTGAGAATTCACAAAATTCAGCCCCTTTCATTTTCCAAGCCAATGGTTCTCCTTGTGCGTTCTCCCATGTGCTCCTCTCTCTCTCTTGCCCTCCTCTGTAACCACATGTAGCTGTATAATTCTACCTGTGCTAGCTCACAGGAATATAGTTTGTTCTATAGTTAATTTTGCATAACTTTAGGTTTACTAGGACTTGATTGGCTAGTAGGTTTAATCTTTTCTCCAGTTTTCAGTATTACAAATAATGTTTCTACCAAGTTCTTATACATAATTTTGAAATACTGTACTCCTTTCCATGGATTATATGCTTATATGTGCAATTTCTGAGTCACCAGATCTACATGTATTTAGTTTTAGTGGATACTACCAATGTTCTAAAATAATTGAGCCAGTGCTCCATTATAAGTGAATATTTTGAGTGTTTTTTGTTGTAATGGAGGTGTGAGGTATCCTATTGTCATTTTATGTTGCATTTCCCTTACGCAAAGGGATGTTGAATACATCTTCATGAGTTTATTGGCCATTTGGATATTATAATTTGTCAAATGGCTGTTACATATTTTTTATTTGGGGTTTTTGTCTTTTACTTATTGATTTGTAAGAGTTCCTGATACAAATCCTTTATTGGATATACATAATTGCAAATATTCCAGGCTATGGCTTCTTTTTTATTCGTAAAGGTGTCTTTGGTAAGCTGAAGTTCTTAATTTTAATGAAATCTAATTTATCAATCATTTTCTTTACTGTTATTGCTTTTTGTGTCCTCTGAGAAATGTTTGTCTGTTTTAAGGATATGAAGAATTTTTTCTGTTATCTTCTAGAATCCTTATTATTTTTATCTTTTACATGATCTATGATCCATCTAGAATTGATTATTGTATGTGAGCCAAAGTAGTGAAATAGTGCCAAAATCAATCTTTTTCATCATGGATATCCAAATAACTCTGCATCATTTACTAGATAATTGTCATTTTCCCACTGCAATGCAATACACATTTGTGACATCTCAGATGACCATTTACATGTGGGTCTATTTCTGGACTCTTCATTCTGTTTCATTTGTTTCTTTGTCATTGAACCAAACCCACACTTGCAATTTCTTTTATTTATAATAACTCGATATCGAGTCTAAATCTTTCTACAACATCTTTCTTTACTACTTGATTAGCTATGTGTGGCCTTTTGTAGATTCAGCTTATAAACTTTCACAAAACAGACGGCTGAGATTTGACTGGGGTTGCATTGAATCTATAAATCAATTTGAAATGAAGTGATAATGTAACAATATCAAGTCTTCCAATTCATAATCATGATATATGTATTCATTTATTTCAGATTTCTTTAATTTCTCCCAGTAATCTGTTACAGTTTTCTCAAGTTATATATAATCTTTGTTGCATTTATTTCTACTTATCAAAATTTTTCATGTTATTACAAATTGTATCACTTTTTTTTAAATGGCTGTTACTAGAATATAGACATATACTTGATTTTTTTTCCACTGAGTTGTCTTTTTATTGAGATACAGGAATTCCTTATATGTTGTAGATACAGGTCCTTTGTTAGATCTATACATTCCCAGCTTATGGATGGCCTTTTCACTTTCTGCCTTTTGATGATAAATGTTTAATTTTTAAAATTTTTTTATTATGTTATGTTAGACACCATACAGTACATCATTAGTTTTTGATGTAGTGGTTCCATGATTCATTATCTGCATATATCACCCAGTACTCATTACAACACGTGCCTTCCTTAATACCCATCCCCAGGCTACCCTACCTCCCCACCCCCCCTCTGAAACTTGATTTTTTATATCAATAAATTAAGTTATTAATTTAATAGCCAATCTGAATATTACTGTGTATTTCATGTATACACAAATATGACATAGGTAAATATTATTATCTGTTCTTTACTCCTTTTACCTTTCTTGCTTTCTTTGTATTAATCAATAATTTTTATTATTTGATTTTTCTCTTATTAATTTCTTAAGTATACATTTTTTATTATTCTTGTAGTGGTTACCCCAGAAATATCAACAAGTATACTGACCTAATTAATGTCTACTTTTAGTTGATAATTTTAGCACTTTCTTAACAAAAAAAATACCTTAAAGCATTTTAATTCCATTTGACTTCCTCCTATATTTTGTCCTATTGTTATCATTTCTTTTAATTCTACATATGTTACATGCACATTATTATTATAAGAAATAAATGGGGTGCCTGGGTGGCTGAGTTGATTAATCAACCAACTCTTGGTTTGGGCTCAGGTCATGATCTCATGGGTCATGATATCAAAATCCAGGTTGGGCTGTGCACTCAGCAAGGAGGATACTTGAAAATTCTCTTCCTCTGCCCCTTCCCACACTGGTGTGTGCTCAAACACTCTCTAAAATAAATAAATAAATCTTTTTAAAAAAGAAATAAATAATTTAAAGTTTGTCAAAATATTTACCCTTTATGTGTTTTTCATTGTATCCTACACTTCTGCATTTCCATTTTGCATCTTTTTCCTTCTGCCTGAGGGGAAAAAGAATTTGCAGGCCTACTGAATGCAAATTATCTCAGCTTTTATGTCTCTGCAAATGTCTGTTTGTTTGGGTTTTTTACGTTCATTGTTAAAGGCTAATTTCCCTGTGAATAGAATTCAAGTCTTTCCATTATTTTTTTTCCCAGCAAAATGCCTTTCCATTGTTTTTAACTTTCACCATTTCCATGGCTATTTCTTAAAAGATAATGTATGTTTACCCAAAAAATATTTTTTTAAATGACCCATTTGTCTTTAGTTTTCAGCAAGTATACTACAATGTGACTGAGTGTAGTTCTCTGTATATTTAGCCTACATAATTTCATCAGGCTTCTTGAAACTGTTGACTTGTTATCTTTTGTTTTAGAAGAACATTGGTGTTTAAAATTTCTTCAAATATTCCCCTGTCCTATTTTCTTTGTCATCTTCCAATTACATGTAGATATTTTTGTCATGTCCCTGTCTTTTACTCTCTTTTTCTGTGTTTTCCATCTTTTTTCCCCCGATGTGCTTCTCTCTGGGTAATTTTTAATAACCTATCTTTCAGGACTCTGATTCTCCCTTCTGCCATATTCTAATCTATGATTGAATCAGTCCACTCAATTCCTAAATGGAATGATCTTCTTAGGTCTAAGAAAAACATAGTAATTACTTCTTATCTGGTGAAAATTTTTATCATTTCATATATTACCTTAAATATGTTAATTCTAATTATTTTAAAGTCTGTGTTTTATAACTTCAAAATTTTAAACATAGCTTCTTTGGTTATCTTTTTTTTTCTCTTGGTTTTTGTGGCATGCTTGGACATCTTTTATTGACTGATGTTGTGAGTGAAAAATTGTAGAGGGTTGGGATCATTTTATATTTTTCCAGAGAAGGTTTGATTTGTTTTTAGGAGGCAGAAAGAATACAGCAGATCAGTCTAGGATGGTCCATTGCTTCTAGGGCATAGCTTTTTAGGAGTACAAAATTAAAACCAGGGGTATTGGGGCACCTGGGTTGCTCAGTCAGTTAAGCATCTGACTCTTGGTTTTGGCTCAGGTCATGATCTCAGGGTCGTGAGATCAAGCCCTCATCACAGAGTCTGCTTGTCCCTCTCCCTCTGCTCTCTCTCCCTCTTTCTTGCTCGCTCTCTCTCTCTTTTTAAAAATAAATAAATAAATAAAATCTTTAAAAAAAAATAAAACCAGGGGTATTTATCAGGGGCTTTTTTCTGTGATGGGCCCTAAAGTCTTCTTTTTGTTTCTCTGGTACATTGAAGTGGCCAAAATCTCTGATTAGCTTTTTAAGTCTTAATAGCTGCTTTCTCCTTGTCTTCCTAGTACCCTCTCCCTATGTGTTTCAGTTCTAAGTTAGCAAGTACCTCAATGAAATGGCTGGCAGAATCTTCATCTCACTATTATGCACCTGCCTTCTTTCAAGTATCCTGGCCTTCTAGTGCTGGTTGTCTTGGTGGTCTTAACTTCCAATCTTTGTCTTCCCAGTCCAGTGAGACTGACATGAAATCTAGGCTATTGCCTTCTTTTCATCCTCCATGCTCTGCATCTTGATTTGGCAAATCGCCAAAGAAGGAAAAGTTGCACAGAAGGTTTGAGTCAGCTCAATGAGTTTCCTTTCTTTCCCAGATTTTAGTTACTCAAATCTTGGCTGCTTTCATTGCCATCTGAACTTCCAAAGAGTTGCTTTTTGTATTTTATTCAGATCTTTGCGATTTTTTTTCACCTGGATAGTGTGTATGATACTGGCTAACTCAGCATAAAACCATGTGTGGTTATTTTTTCATCTTAAAAGCAAGTTACAAACTAAAGAAGTTACAAAGTGATCCAACCAAAGCCTTATTACTAATAATGGGTGGAAAGCCAAATCTAATCTACATGTTTCTATTATCCCAGAAATTAATACTTTTAAAAATTGTCCTGCATACCTCCAACTAGAAAACTACACTAGTATTTACTGCAGGAAATTTTGTTCCCTTGCTACATCACAGAATAACCTTAAAGACAAATCAAATATCTTAACTACAGTTATGGCTACTTAACAGAGTAACACCTTTGACAAACCATTAAATATCAATCCTTCAAAGTCTTGAGAGAAAAGAAAACACTATGCCAGATCTTAAAATAAAAACAAATAAATGAAATAGTGACTGTTGATTTATCAACATGATAAAAAGCTCTCATAAAATGAGGCATAGTGAAGATTTCCCATCACATTATATAAAACATAATATCATACCTTATAATAATATCTTATTTGAGAAATATTTTAAATATTGAGATTTTCTTACAAAATTTGGTAATTTGGTAGTTTAAAAAAACATACAACAAGGAACTCAGTAATTACACCAGCTAAAATGTTTATTTTTCCCTAACTTTCATGAACATACCTGCATTATAAGTATAACTCTGTTGGGTCCTCAGAACTCATTGAGCAATTGGGGCTTCACCACACAGCTCTAGCACAAGTTATCTCCAACCCCAGCAGTCTTCCAGTGTCCCATTTCTGATCTCACTTCTTTCCTTCTTACACAACTTACTACTTAAGTTATCCATCACCTGTTATTCCAGGGAACTAGGCTTCCTAAAAATCTATCATGAGAAACCATACAGACCAGCAGTTAACAGATCAATGTGTGTATGAATCTTGACTCTGCCCCTTTCTAGATGTATGAATGTAGATAAATTACACTACAGTTATTAGTCTCAGTTTCCTAATCTGTAAAATGGAAATAATAACATCTATCACACAGTATGAAATGGAGTGAGAAATGGAGCTAATATACATAAAGCAACCAGTATAGAATAAGGCTTGTAATTAACACCACAAATGATAATTATTTCATTTTGTTTTTTTTAATAAAAATATTTAGACACAAATTAATAATAAGTATGGTTTCTACCAAATGAGGAGATGGACTGTTCATTAATAATTACAGTGTTGTGTGCTATAACTCCAAAATGTGGCCAAACTGCAATAAAGATCATCACTTTGCTACACTCCTCAAAAAACTTTTAAGTGGCAACTATAATGGAAGAATGGATTTGATAACACCTGGTAACATTTGATTAATAAGATATTTGGTTTTCTATCATCTACACATCTCAGTAGATAGTGGTTGAACGCTTCAGCGAAGGTGTTCCCCAAGTGTCAGGCCCCCTGGAGATACTCGTTAAAATGCAAATCTTTAAGTCTCTCCTGAGAAGTCTTAAATCAGAATCTTTGGGGACGAGGACTAGGCATCTTCATGTTCACAAGCTCTCCAGGAAACTTTTTTATATAATATGGTTTGAGAACAACTGCTTTATTGTTAAGTAGGAAATAAACCTTGCAGTCCTTACTTCCTTATGCTCTTACATCACCCCAACCAGAGATATTGTGATAAAGTATATGTATTCAGGCATCAGTTATTGGAAAGAATCCAGGTGGGAAAATCACAAGTATAAAGTTATAATCTCAACCTTGAAGTTAGAAGGACTAGCTTGGCTGTAATATGGTGATAAATTCAGCTAGGTTGAAAATATTATTAACTCAATTATGAAAATATTATGTCAAGAAGATTGATGTACCCACATAGTTCTAACAACACTGTACATTCTTAACTTCCAGTGATTTTACCTTATGGATTAATCTAAGTGCAACACAAGTAATTTTAAATACTGAGCAATGTTAATACCTGTAAGCCCCCTGTCATCATCTATCATAGCATTCTACTCTCTTCCATTATAGTAGTTGCCATATTTCTATTACATGTTTTACAGTTTTTACAGTTGAATCTTTGTTTACTGATTATCTGCAAGGTCAGATTATCTGCTATACCATAGCAGACTCCTGTGTATTTTGGTCTGGACCCAAAGCCAGCAAACTGCTAAGCAGACCACAGATAATAAAATCTCTTGAATGAATAAAATGAGTATTTTTACACATTGAAAATTTTTATCAAAACTTAACCATAAAGTTGTAGCTTTTCCTCAAAATACATGACTTTAAAGATATTTGTGGTATTACAAATAAGGAGATCCAGTGGCATGTTGGTGAAAGTATGGACTTCGTAATCACAAGACTATGAATTTTAATTTCATGCCTATTGCTTTGGCTATGAGACCCATAGACAAATTATTTAACTATTCTTTCTCAGTTTCTTCATCCATGAAGCTTTTATAAACAAATAGAATATAAAGGACAATTAGATAAGTAGGAATTTCTCACAGATTCAGAAGGTAACAAAAATATAGGCTGTGGAAAGAAGCAGAGAACTTCTGGTTACGAGAGCACCAGCAAGTTTTCACTCCCATACTAGCTGTTCTTTACTCTCCAAATGACTTTTTATGGCAAACTGCAATGCAAGTAGATTGTATTTTTAGAAACCTCACAGATAAGCAATAAGTACTCACAGAGTGTTCAAATTCTTGAGTTTCTTGAAGGCACTCCCAGGAATTTCTCGTATTCTGTTAAACCTCAAGTCTCTGGAAACATAAAAAGAGGGAGAAAGATTATAATATGTGGATTCCAGTGGTGCTATTATTTCCAGAAACTTGAAAACTAATTATCCTTTTATAACCAAATTATGGCACTAAAGGACTAAACATAGACAGAATTAGGTACATTATGCATAATCATTAGGCAGGTACATTGTTTATAGCAGATTATGCACATCAGGAGCTATATGCTAGTCCAAAGGTGCCAGACACCTTTGGACTACTTACAGAGTTCTTCAAGGTGTTAAAGGCAGTTATACCATTTCCTTTAGGTTATATTTATATGGCACTAAAATAAATTCTATATATGGCAACATGCCAATTGAGCATAATTAATTTGGACAATATTGATAGATCAGATGTCACTTATCAATTCAACATAACACCATTACTTGAATTTAGGCAAAATTATTATTAATTAGTTAATTTTTCTTCATAGCCCAGGAATATAACAACCTTCTAAGGAAGTATTAAAACAAGTCAACAAAACAATTAGTGTAAGAGAGACAACCAACATTCTCTTTCATCAATTAATACATTATTTTATTCAGCATGTAAATTATTGAGTGCCAACTACATGCCACATATTGTGTTATGTAATAGGGACACAAAGATGTGCAATATATGGTCCCTGCTACTGAGCAGGCACAGTTGAATTGAGGATTACAAACAAATAATTACAGCACTAGTATATAAAGTATTAATGGTACAACAGAGTAACAAACAAAATGTTCTGCACAGATAGCCAACTTAGGTATTGGTCTGCCTAGACCCTCTCTATCAGTGAAAGAAGAACCCACTCTGCTGCCTATGATTTTGGTGGAAATGTTAATCAGGTGCTCTTCAAGAGGTGACTAAAGCCAGACATTAGTGTGTCAGAAGAACAAACACAAAAGGAAAAACAAAAAACAAAACATCTACTTCCCCTCAACTAATTTCTCAAAATAAAATTTTTCACCACCATAAAAAGGAGTTCTTGTTTAGAATATTTGATTCAAAAATCTTTGTAAGATTACCTCAAAATTCTATCATTTTATGTTTCTCTTGAGTTGACTTTGGAAGAATATGTACAATTTCATAGGAGCTTTTTCAATTAAAATCATTCAATTAAATCCTGACACCAAGAAATAAAAAAGATGCATGAAATTTTTTCAAAGGTATTCAATTAAAATAACTCAATGTGAATATACCTCTTTGTAAGATGGAATGCACTGCTTAAACATCATACATTGCTATTTGATGCATCTGTACTATATTTTTAAAAGAAACTTTATAAATGATGTGAAATTCTCACTATAAACATATAAGAGATAAAGTTACATAAATCCAAATACCCTAGACCCATGGTTTCCCTTCAACACAGTAGCTTTAAATTACAAAAAGGACTCTCCTCTCACATCAAACCATAAATCCTTATAGTCCTCCCAAACTGAGCTTCCAACAATATAAGAAGGGAGTAAATATAAAAGGATAAATCACTTTCCTTTTTTTAGGCTTTGAAATTTTTTAAAAATTCAGAAAAGTACAAATGAGAAAAGAATACTCTTTATTGTCCATATCCAGAATTAACAACTGTTTTCACTTGATACAGTTGCTTCTATTCATAGTTCCACACATTTTTGTTTTGATTACACAAATCACATATAAAAATATATTACAGGTAAAGTAAAAGTCTCTTTTAACCACTATCTTAATTTTAGCTATGTCTCCTTTTCCCTCATATAATCTCTCTCCTGAGTGTAATGCCTCTCTTCAGAAACACAAACATACACAGGGATATGAATAAATATAAGTAAAATGTATACATATAAAAATGTGAAAATAAACATAATACAGGTAAATATAAAATATTTAGTGTTTTTGAATTTACAAAAATGGTATTAAACTTTATATAGTTTTTTTTTTAATTTTTTTATTGTTATGTTAATCACCATATATTACATCATTAGTTTTTGATGCAGTGTTCCATGATTCATTGTTTGTTCATAACACCCAGTGCACCATGCAAAACGTGCCCTCCTCAATACCCATCACCAGGCTAACCCATCCCCCCACCCCCCTACCCTCTAGAACCCTCAGTTTTTCAGAGTCCATCATGTCTCATGGTTCGTCTCCCCCTCTGACATACTCCCCTTTTCTTCCTCTCCTGTTATCTTCTTCTTTTCCTTTTTTCTTAAAATATGTTGCGTTATTTGTTTCAGAAGTACAGATCTGTGATTCAACAGTCTTGCACAATTCACAGCGCTCACCGTAGCACATACCCTCCCCAATGTCTATCACCCAGCCATCCCATCCCTCCCACCCCCAACCACTCCAGTAACACTCAGTTTGTTTCCTGAGATTAAGAATTCCTCATATCAGTGAGGTCATGTGATACATGTCTTTCTCTGATTGACTTATTTCACTCAGCATAACACCCTCCAGTTCCATCCACGTCGTTGCAAATGGCAAGATCTCATTCCTTTTGATGGCTGCATAATATTCCATTGTGTATATATACCACCTCTTCTTTATCCATTCATCTGTCGATGGGCATCTTGGCTCTTTCCACAGTTTGGCTATTGTGGACATTGCTGCTATAAACATTGGGGTACATGTACCCCTTCGGGTCCCTACATTTGTATCTTTGTGGTAAATACCCAGTAGTGCAATTGCTGGATCGAACGGTAGCTCTAATTTCAACTGTTTGAGAAACCTCCATACTGTTTTCCAGAGGGGTTGCACCAGCTTGCATTCCCACCAACAGTGTAGGAGGGTTCCCCTTTCTCCGCATCCCCGCCAACATCTGTCGTTTCCTGACTTGTTAATTTTAGCCATTCTGACTGGTGTGAGGTGGTATCTCATTGAGGTTTTGATTTGGATTTCCCTGATGCCGAGCGATGTTGAGCACTTTTTCATGTGCCTGTTGGCCATTTGGATGTCTTCTTTGGAGAAATGTCTGTTCATGTCTTCTGCCCATTTCTTGATTGGATTATTTGTTCTTTGGGTGTTGAGTTTGATAAGTTCTTTATAGATTTTGGATACTAGCCCTTTATCTGATATGTCGTTTGCAAATATTTTCTCCCATTCTGTAGGTTGTCTTTTGGTTTTGTGGACTGTTTCTTTTGCTGTGCAAAAGCTTTTTATCTTGATGAAATCCCAATAGTTCATTTTTGCCCTGGCTTCCCGTGCCTTTGGCGATGTTTCTAGGAAGAAGTTGCTGCGGCTAAGGTCGAAAAGGTTGCTACCTGTGTTCTCCTTTAGGATTTGGATGGACTCCTGTCTCACGTTTAGGTCTTTCAACCATTTGGAGTCTATTTTTGTGTGTGGTGTAAGGAAATGGTCCAGTTTCATTCTTCTGCATGTGGCTGTCCAATTTTCCCAACACCATTTGTTGAAGAGACTGTCTTTTTGCCATTGGACATTCTTTCCTGCTTTGTCAAAAATAAGTTGACCATAGAGTTGAGGGTCCATTTCTGGGCTCTCGATTCTGTTCCATTGATCTATGCGTCTGTTTTTGTGCCAGTACCATACTGTCTTGATGATGACAGCTTTGTAATAGAGCTGGAAGTCCGGAATTGTGATGCCGCCAGCTTTGCTTTTCTTTTTCAGTATTCCTCTGGCTATTCGGGGTCTCTTCTGGTTCCATACAAATTTTAGGATTATTTGTTCCATTTCTTTGAAAAAAGTGGATGGTATTTTGATGGGGATTGCATTGAATGTGTAGATTGCTCTAGGTAGCATTGACATCTTCACAATGTTGATTCTCCCAATCCATGAGCATGGAACGTTTTTCCATTTCTTTGTGTCTTCTTCAATTTCTTTCATGAGTATTTTATAGTTTTCTGAGTACAGATCCTTTGCCTCTTTGGTTAGATTTATTCCTAGGTATCTAATGGTTTTGGGTGCAATTGTAAATGGGATAGACTCCTTGATTTGTCTCTCTTCTGTCTTGTTGTTGGTGTATAGGAATGCCACTGATTTCTGTGCATTGATTTTATATCCTGCTACTTTACTGAATTCCTGTATGAGTTCTAGCAGTTTTGGGGTGGAGTCTTTTGGGTTTTCCACATACAGTATCATATCATCTGCAAAGAGTGAGAGTTTGACTTCCTCTTTGCCGATTTGGATGCCTTTGATTTCTTTTTGTTGTCTGATTGCTGTGGCTAGGACTTCTAATACTATGTTGAATAGCAGTGGTGAGAGTGGACATCCCTGCCGCGTTCCTGACCTTAAGGGAAAGGCTCTCAGCCTTTCCCCATTGAGAATGATATTGGCTGTAGGTTTTTCATAGATGGCTTTTATGATATTGAGGTATGTACCCTCTATCCCTATACTCTGAAGAGTTTCGATCAAGAAAGGATGTTGTACTTTGTCAAATGCTTTTTCTGCATCTATTGAGAGGATCATATGATTCTTGCTCTTTCTTTTGTTAATGTATTGTATCACGTTGATTGATTTGTGGATGTTGAACCAGCCTTGCAGCCCAGGAATAAATCCCACTTGGTCATGGTGAATAATCCTTTTAATGTACTGTTGGATCCTATTGGCTAGTATTTTGGTGAGAATTTTTGCATCCATGTTCATCAAGGATATTGGTCTGTAATTCTCTTTTTTGATGGGGTCTTTGTCTGGTTTTGGGATCAAGGTAATGTTGGCCTCATAAAATGAGTTTGGAAGTTTCCCTTCCATTTCTATTTTTTGGAACAGTTTCAGGAGAATAGGTATTAATTCTTCTTGAAATGTCTGATAGAATTCCCCCGGGAAGCCATCTGGCCCTGGGCTTTTGTTTCTTGGGAGATTTTTGATGACTGTTTCAATTTCCTTAGTGGTTATAGGTCTGTTCAGGTTTTCTATTTCTTCCTGGTTCAATTTTGGTAGTTGATACATCTCTAGGAATGCACCCATTTCTTCCAGGTTATCTAATTTGCTGGCATAGAGTTGCTCATAATATGTTCTTATAATTGTTTGTATTTCTTTGGTGTTGGTTGTGATCTCTCCTCTTTCATTCATGATTTTGTTGATTTGGGTCATTTCTCTTTTCTTTTGGATCAGTCTGGCCAGGGGTTTATCAATCTTGTTAATTCTTTCAAAGAACAAGCTCCTAGTTTCGTTGATCTGTTCTACTGTTCTTTTGGTTTCTAGTTCATTGATTTCTGCTCTGATCTTTATGATTTCTCTTCTCCTGCTGGGTTTAGGCT
>NW_027397067.1:4855223-4872123 GCF_003265705.2 Callorhinus ursinus
GATTATTTGTTCCATTTCTTTGAAAAAAGTGGATGGTATTTTGATGGGGATTGCATTGAATGTGTAGATTGCTCTAGGTAGCATTGACATCTTCACAATGTTGATTCTCCCAATCCATGAGCATGGAACGTTTTTCCATTTCTTTGTGTCTTCTTCAATTTCTTTCATGAGTATTTTATAGTTTTCTGAGTACAGATCCTTTGCCTCTTTGGTTAGATTTATTCCTAGGTATCTAATGGTTTTGGGTGCAATTGTAAATGGGATAGACTCCTTGATTTGTCTCTCTTCTGTCTTGTTGTTGGTGTATAGGAATGCCACTGATTTCTGTGCATTGATTTTATATCCTGCTACTTTACTGAATTCCTGTATGAGTTCTAGCAGTTTTGGGGTGGAGTCTTTTGGGTTTTCCACGTACAGTATCATATCATCTGCAAAGAGTGAGAGTTTGACTTCCTCTTTGCCGATTTGGATGCCTTTGATTTCTTTTTGTTGTCTGATTGCTGTGGCTAGGACTTCTAATACTATGTTGAATAGCAGTGGCGAGAGTGGACATCCCTGCCGCGTTCCTGACCTTAGGGGAAAGGCTCTCAGCCTTTCCCCATTGAGAATGATACTCGCTGTAGGTTTTTCATAGATGGCTTTTATGATATTGAGGTATGTACCCTCTATCCCTATACTCTGAAGAGTTTTGATCAAGAAAGGATGTTGTACTTTGTCAAATGCTTTTTCTGCATCTATTGAGAGGATCATATGATTCTTGTTCTTTCTTTTGTTAATGTATTGTATCACGTTGATTGATTTGCGGATGTTGAACCAGCCTTGCAGCCCAGGAATAAATCCCACTTGGTCATGGTGAATAATCCTTTTAATGTACTGTTGGATCCTATTGGCTAGTATTTTGGTGAGAATTTTTGCATCCATGTTCATCAAGGATATTGGTCTGTAATTCTCTTTTTTGATGGGGTCTTTGTCTGGTTTTGGGATCAAGGTAATGTTGGCCTCATAAAATGAGTTTGGAAGTTTCCCTTCCATTTCTATTTTTTGGAACAGTTTCAGGAGAATAGGTATTAATTCTTCTTGAAATGTCTGATAGAATTCCCCCGGGAAGCCATCTGGCCCTGGGCTTTTGTTTCTTGGGAGATTTTTGATGACTGTTTCAATTTCCTTAGTGGTTATAGGTCTGTTCAGGTTTTCTATTTCTTCCTGGTTCAATTTTGGTAGTTGATACATCTCTAGGAATGCACCCATTTCTTCCAGGTTCTCTAATTTGCTGGCATAGAGTTGCTCATAATATGTTCTTATAATTGTTTGTATTTCTTTGGTGTTGGTTGTGATCTCTCCTCTTTCATTCATGATTTTGTTGATTTGGGTCATTTCTCTTTTCTTTTTGATCAGTCTGGCCAGGGGTTTATCAATCTTGTTAATTCTTTCAAAGAACCAGCTCCTAGTTTCGTTGATCTGTTCTACTGTTCTTTTGGTTTCTAGTTCATTGATTTCTGCTCTGATCTTTATGATTTCTCTTCTCCTGCTGGGTTTAGGCTTTATTTGCTGTTCTTTCTCCAGCTCCTTTAGGTGTAGGGTTAGGTTGTGTATTTGAGACCTTTCTTGTTTCTTGAGAAAGGCTTGTATTGCTATATACTTTCCTCTCAGGACCGCCTTTGCTGTATCCCAAAGATTTTGAACAGTTGTGTTTTCATTTTCATTGGTTTCCATGAATTTTTTTAATTCTTCTTTAATTTCTTGGTTGACCCATTCATTCTTTAGTAGGATGCTCTTTAGCCTCCATGTATTTGAGTTCTTTCCGACTTTCCTCTTGTGGTTGAGTTCTAGTTTCAAAGCATTGTGGTCTGAAAATATGCAGGGAATGATCCCAATCTTTTGGTACTGATTGAGACCTGATTTGTGACCTAGGATGTGATCAATTCTGGAGAATGTTCCATGGGCACTAGAGAAGAATGTGTATTCTGTTGCTTTGGGATGGAATGTTCTGAATATGTCTGTGAAGTCCATTTGGTCCAGTGTGTCATTTAAAGTCTTTATTTCCTTGTTGATCTTTTGCTTAGATGATCTGTCCATTTCAGTCAGGGGGGTGTTAAAGTCCCCCACTATTATTGTATTTTTGTCAATGTGTTTCTTTGCTTTTGTTATTAATTGCCTTATATAATTGGCTGCTCCCATGTTCGGGGCATAGATATTTACAATTGTTAGATCTTCTTGTTGGATAGACCCTTTAAGTAAGATATAGTGTCCTTCCTCATCTCTTATTACAGTCTTTGTTTTAAAATCTAGTTTGTCTGATATAAGGATTGCCACCCCAGCTTTCTTTTGGTGTCCATTAGCATGGTAAATGGTTTTCCACCCCCTCACTTTCAATCTGGGGGTGTCTTTGCGTCTAAAATGAGTCTCTTGCAGACAGCATATTGATGGGTCTTGTTTTTTAATCCAATCTGATAGCCTGTGTCTTTTGATTGGGGCATTGAGCCCATTTACATTCAGGGTAACTATTGAAAGGTATGAATTTAGTGCCATTGTATTACCTGTAAGGTGACTGTTAACTGTCTGTTGTCTGTGTTCGTTTCTGCTCTTTGCTGCTTTTAGGTTCTCTCTTTGCTTAGAGGACCCCTCTCAATATTTCTTGGAGGGCTGGTTTCGTGTTTGCAAATTCCTTTAGTTTTTGTTTGTTCTGGAAGCTTTTTATCTCTCCTTCTATTTTCAGTGATAGCCTAGCTGGATATAGTATTCTTGGCTGCATACTTTTCTCGTTTAGTGCTCTGAAGATATCTTGCCAGTCCTTTCTGGCCTGCCACGTCTCTGTGGATAGGTCTGTTGCCAATCTAATGTTTCTACCATTGTAGGTTACATATCTCTTCTCCCGAGCTGCTTTCAGGATTTTCTCTTTGTCTCTGAGACTCGTAAGTTTTACTATTAGATGTCGGGGTGTTGACCTATTTTTATTGATTTTGAGAGGGGTTCTCTGTGCCTCCTGGATTTTAATGCCTGTTTCCTTCCTCACATTAGGGAAGTTTTCTGCTATAATTTGCTCCAATATACCTTCTGCCCCCCTCTCTCTCTCTTCTTCTTCTTCTGGGATCCCAATTATTCTAATGTTGTTTCGTCTTATCGTATCACTTATCTCTCGAATTCTGCCCTCGTGATCCTGTAGTTGTTTCTCTCTCTTTTTCTCAGCCTCTTTATTTTCCATCATTTGGTCTTCTATATCGCTGATTCTCTCTTCTGCCTCATTTATCCTAGCAGTTAGTGCCCCCATTTTTGATTGCACCTCATCAATAGCCTTTTTGATTTCGATTTGGTTAAATTTTAGTTCTTTTATTTCTCCAGAAAGGGTTTCTCTAATAACTTCCACGCTTTTTTCAAGCCCAGCTAGTATCTTTAAAGTCATGATTCTGAACTCTAGGTCCGACATCATACTAATGTCTGTATTGAGTAGGTCCCTGGCTGATGGTAGTACCTCTTGTTCTTTTTGCTGAGGTGATTTCTTTCGTCTTGTCATTTTGTCCAGAGGAGAATAGATGAATGAGAGAACGAAATGCTAACAGGTTTACAACGTCCCCAGCAAATATACTGTATACAAATCAGAAAAGGCCTGAAACCAGGGGAAAAGAAAGGGAAAGAAAGAAAAAAGAAAGAGAAAAAAGAAAAAAAAAAGATAAAAACAAAAACAAAACAATACAAAAATAGCAGAATATGATCAAATATGATCAGGCTAGTGCATAGATCAGTGCCACACACTAGATTTTGGGCGTATTTTGGTCTGTTAGAAAAAAGTGCCTCCTAAAATTTTAAAGGAAGAAAGACATATATGTACAAAATAAGGGTTGATACAATGAAGGGATGGAAGATGACTGTAAAGATGAAAATTATAAAAGGTTTTATAAAAGGACTTGGTAAGATAAGTTGTTTGAAAAAAGAAAGAAGATTTAAGAAAAGAAAAAAAAAGGAAAAAGGGAGAGAACGTGATCAGGCAGGAGACTAGAACAAAGCCATACACTAGTGATTTAGGGTATATTTTGATCTGTTAGAAGAAACTGTACCTCAAAATTTTAAAGAGAGAACAACTTATATATATATGCCAAAAATAAGGGTAACTACTATGAAGGGATAAAATATGACTCTAAAAATGAAAAATGAAAAATTTTTTTTTTTTTTTAAAAAGGGATTGATAAGATGTTGGTTAAAAAAAGGGAAAAAGAAAAATAAAAAAAAACAGTCAACAAAAATTAACGTTGATGAAATAATGAATCATGGTTAAAAAAAAAAAAAAAAGCCATGAATCTATGTGCAGTATTCCCCTAGCGCTGGAGTTCTCCCGTTCTCCTTGATTGATCAACTTGGTCTTGGCTTGCTGGCTGTTTGTGCTGATCTTCTGGGGGACGGGCCTGTTGCTGTGGTTTCCAAATGTCTTTGCCGGAGGCGGAATTGCCCCGCCCTTGTCGGTCCGGGCTAAGGAAGCTGCTCCGGTTTGCTCTCAGGAGCTTTTGTTCCCTGCAAGCTCTCCATACAGCCTTGGAGGACCAGGGCAGAAATGGTGGCCTCCCAATCTCTACCCGGAGGAGCCGAGAACTCGGGGCCCCGCTCCTCAGTGTGCCCCCAGAGAAAAGCAGTCACTCCCGTGTCCCCGGTCTCCGGCCGCACTCCGTGCTCACCCGGCCTGTGACCGAGCGTTGCTATCTCTGGTACCCGACCCCGCGCAGATTCTCCAAACCCAGCAGATCCCTGCAGTGCGTTCCCGCACCTCTCCTCCCCGGGAAGGAAGGGGAGTCTCCCCGGATCTGCCGCTTGTTGGGTCCCTGCTGGAGGAGCCGTGCCCCGACTGGGCCGCGGGTCACAGTCTATGGCAACCCCGAGCTGAGAGCCCGCGACTCTGCTCCGTCTCTGCAGCCGGCTTCCCCGCTCCGATACCTGGGAGCTCTGGCGCACTCAGGCACCCCCGGTCTCTCTGTGACCCCGAGGGTCCTGAGACCACACTGTCCCGGGAGGATACCACCCCCCGCTTAGCCACTGCAGCGACGTCCCTCCACGGAGCCAACTTCTAAAAGGTCCGATTTTGTGCTCCGCGGCTCTAGCACTTGCCAGAAGCGGCCGGCGGAGGCCCCTCCCCCGCCATCTATCCTCCCGAATATCGCCTCGGATTCACTTCTCCGCACGTCCTACCTTCCAGAAAGTGGTCACTTTTCTGTTCAGAGAGTTGTTGCTACTCTCTTCTTCGGTCTCCTGTTGAGTTCGTAGATGTTCAGAATGGTTTGATCCCTATTCAGCTGAATTCCTGAGACCAGACGAAATCTAGGTCTCCTACTCCTCCGCCATCTTGCTCCGCCCCCCCAAACTTTATATAGTTTTTAAAACTTCTTTTTCCCTCCCTCTACTGCATCTCTTCTAGGTCATTCCTTGGCACATAAAGATCTAGATATTTATCCCCATCTGTTCTGTAATATTCCACTATACAGACAGGCCACTGTTCATTTATATATTCCCTTACTGACAGCCATTTTGACTGTTTTCAATTTTTTACAACATTTACAAATAATATTTCAATAAACATGCATGCATGTCTCCTTGTGCACATGAAGAAATGTTTCTCTGGAACATATTTAGAATTATGATTGCTAGATCATAGTGTATGCACAGCCTCGGTTTTACAAAATGATGTCAATTCCAAATTTATTTTCAATTAGATACTACAGCAGTAATATAAGTAATTAAAAATAATGCGAAAAGATGCTTGAACTAATCACCAAATTTAAACTTTTCACTGGATTGATTTAAGAGTCAAGGTGTTAAGTATATTGGTTATCAAAATTCCCTCCTGTCTTCACTAGCAAGCAAAACCAAGGTCTCCTGTCACAAGAATAGTGTGGCAAAGTGTCCACTGTCCCAAGGGTTATTCAGGGGACTGTGAGATACATGACCCACAGTTCTCATTGCTCAGGCAGCCACAGGGTACTTCTTCCAGAGAAGCAAAACACACCTAGAGACCCAAAGATTATTTCCCCATTGACTTAAACTCCCATAAGGCATATTCAAATGCACCAAAGTTAGCCTGTTAACATTCATCTTCTTTGCTAGTATATTCTACCACATAAACTTGTGTAGTTAGGTACATTAAAAATGAAAACTCTAAGGAAAAACTTCCCTTCCTAATTTTAATTGCTGCATTTAGGATTGCATATGGGGCGTTACACAATTGCTGAAAGTAGTATTTACCATACCTTTTTATGAAATTACGCTAAAAGATCATCTGAATTCAAATGACCACCAAATTTGGATCATGCTACCTTCTGTGTAAATAAGTTTATACAAAAATATAATTTATTTTCCCATATTGCCTCTATTGTGTTCAAGATGGATCACTAAAATTTCACCCACACAAAATTTGTCATTTATATAAAACTTCCCTTAGCATAAGTTATAGCATTATATTTTCACTCTTTGCATAGAGTGAAAATTGAATTTTTATATATCCTGTACAATTCATCCCTTTATGATATATGTAATATTGATAAAATAATATTCATAAAAATAATTATTATTATTTAGCACAATTTTCATCCCATTCATTGTTCACTGGAATCCAATTTAGAAGCAACTTTAGGAAATGCACCAAGATGAAAACCGAGCACACAGTGCTTACTGGCAGTGGTTAAACATGAGTTTGTCTTTCTATCTGTCTGTCTGGCCTGCCCACCCCCATCTAAAGCTGCTAAAGCTGGAGAAGAAATGTTTAATGATTTTTACGGTGAGAAATTTGGAATTGATGTTTTTAACCAATAAGAGATGGGTTTTAGTTCAAATTCAACCCAGAAGAATCTCCTTCCAAAAAGAGTTTTAAATGATTCCCCCATTGTACACAGGGGGCAGAGAACAAGCAGGGACAGACAGCAAACAGAACTAGGCTCAAACACATTAACATAGCTCAAGATCATGTCATTTAGTTCCTCCAGGGAACAGGGCACACCATGCCCATATCACCACCCATTACACACCCTCTGGGTGGGTTAGATACAGTTATACTATGTCTATGTGGAAAAGTCCAGCGAAAGACCTCACAGAGGGATAGAGAGGCTAGACCTTGCCCAGAGGTCTGAGGTTCCCAGTATATTTTATAAATGCCAAACATAAGGCATATTTTTGAAAACATTAAACAAGTGGGTATTTAAACATAAAAAATAAAATTGTAATTATCCACAGATGGTAGTCCAGTTTAAGTTGTAAGATGAATGGGATGCTCTTGAAAAACACTATCAGCCTGCCCTGGGACTGAATGCATAGGCCATTAGGAGATAAAATCAAAGTCTAAATCTGAGTTCTTGAAGGTGATACCCAGGCCAACAGATTGTCTGGTCCTGCTGTGGTATGGGTCCTCCTAATAGTGCCCTGGTTGGAGATGGCCTTCAGGTTTATTGTGAGTAGATGCCTGAGCTAAAGGGGCCCATTCCTAGACATTTTAGCTAAGAATCTAGCACTGAGAGAGCACAACAAACAAGGGAAACTCTCAGAGAGCACCAACTTAGGCAGGCTGATTTCAGTCTGAGTGTGCTACTTGTTTTCTCATAAGTGAGAAATATTCATTCTGGCAGAAAGCCTATCTTCATGAAAAAAAGATCAAGCAGATCCATACTTGAGCCAAAAGCATTCCTGTTGAAGGCGGGGATGCAACTAAGTCACCATAGTCAAAAGCATAAAACTGCAGGAAAAAAGTAAGCAGGTTCTTGTCTCCCCTGGCTTCCAGGAAGGGCAGGAGGGAGTGAGATGACTACTGATAGCCCGGCTATCATCATCTCTCCCAGGAGCACACATCTGTGCACTCCTGCCTCCTGTCTGTCTCTGGAGTCAGTCATATGTGTACTCTGCTCCCTGTAGCCAGGCTCCCTGTTACTCTGATCCTAACTCCTAGAGCTGCCCTGGCCTCCATCTCTTTTCTCAGCTGTTATCCCACGTGCCGTTCCCTCATCCATGGTGTCTAGACTGACCAGACCTTGGAATCAGGGGAAGGACGTAAGAGATCTCTCCACAACCTCTCCTGCTGCCCTAAAACATCTTCTTTATCTTTCCATCTTGCAGCCCTTTCAGGGTAGGAATTGGAAAAATATTTTCCAGGCCTGAGGAAGAGAAGTTGGAGGACACCACTCAATGCATGGCTTGCCTGATTTCCAATCACGTTCTTTGGTTTTCCCTGACCTCAGGTTCATTTTCTGCCTACCAAGTGTGAAGCAGCCAGAGCTTGAGTCTATCATCCATTGCTGTTTGTCTGGACTGATGTTAACCTGTTATGAAGGGTAATTTATGTGTCAACTTGACTAAGCCATGGTACCCGGATTTTGGTCAAACACCAGTCTAGATGTTGCTGTGAAGGTATATTTTTATATGTAATTAACACCAAAATCAGTAGACTTTGAATAAAGCAGATACCCTCCATAATGTGGATCCTAAAGTGATCATCTGAACACTTTAAAGTCCTGCCTGCCTCCTCTTCAAAATTCAGACTTGCTAGCCCCCACAAGAGCATGAGCCAATTCTTTAAAATGAATCCCTCTCTTTTTTCTTGCTCTGTGTTGGAAAGATCCTATTGATCTCCTCATTCTATTGGTTCAGTTTCTCTAGAAAACCCTAACATATCCAATATGACCCTCCTGGCTAAAGTGAAAATGATGGTGTCCATTCATTCCTTCATTCAGTGTAGCTTTTCTGAAGACATGGCCCACACTTGGCCAAGCGCCATCCCTTGTAAGGGAGAGGCAAGTAGTTTCAGTGAATGAAACATGCCATGGGTAAGAAAGGGTTGAACCCCTGGCTAGGGAGGCTCAACAAAGCTTTCCAAATCTGTATGGAATATGCGCAGTCACTGAAGGGCCTCCCAAGGTCAGATCTGCATCTTAGAATTCTCTGAGGAGGGTGGCTCTGAGGGGTCTCCACTCCTGACAAGGTGCTGTTGCAGTGTTCAAGTGAAAATCATCACTAGCTGTACTGAGACCACTAAGTGAGGAGCACAAGAAAGGAAGGGCAGATCTCATGTGAACATTGCCTGGGGTTGGTGCTGGGTAGATAGTACTGGCATTTTTCCTTTTTTTTTTTTTTTCACATGTTTGATACTTACCTACATATCTTCAATAATGGCTAAAGTGTCTATACATAAATCACAATACTATAAAGACTTCAGAAGATATTAGAACAACCTTATAATAGTTTCTCAATCTAGCTTCTTCATTTTGCTCTTCAATGAAATTTCCAGCCCAGCTCCATGCTGTTTTCCAGAAAATGGATTATAATCACCTCTCAAACTATGAATTAAACCAATTTGGATTGAAGCTCTTTCCACTGCACTTGTTCACAATATCCCCAGGATAAGGAAATCAAGTAAACAGGGTCTTAAAGCACTGAGAGCCATCAGGTGCTCCTAGAAAGTTAAAATTAGAAGGTAACAGGGGGACATACACACACACACACACACACACACACACACACACAAAGACTTAGGTTGTACTTTTCTCTAATATACCAGTTTCTTACAAGAAATAAGTAGTGCTATTACAATCTTAAAGAACTTGAACTTTTTAAAAAGAAGTTGTCTTACAGATTAATTAGTCCAACCTCTGACAAAAGAAGTTGTCTTACAGATTAATTAGTCCAACCTCTGACTCTATGTGTAAGACAAGAGGGAAAAGTAAAGGGGAGAGGAGAGAAGTGGAATATGAGTACATATTCATCCTGGCTAAATCTTAACACTACCTTTTCAAAGCAGGTATTAATATGTTGATTTCAGAGCTGGAACATTTCATTCAAAACATTTCATTCACCTCAAAGCAAAGCAAGTGGCCTTGGGGAATGTCTCCCAATTGTGTGTGCTTACAAAGCAGGCACTGTCTACAGACTCCCATCTTACCTTAAACTCGTCCTGAGGAAAATGGGCCCAGGACAATGGAAGGGCACATTCATCATCTGCCAGCCACCGAGGACCAGAGGTTGTATCAGAAAACAGTTTTCCTTGTTTTCATTTTAGTATAATTTCCACCTCATTATCCTAAACCAAATTCCCACTTCCCTCAGACCAGTTGGCATTCCATTTAAATTCTTTGTCTTTCAGAGGTTATGTGGTTAGAATTAACAAACACCCCTGACGTGCACAAATGAGCTAACAATGATAAAGTCAGTGGAAGGTGTTAACCAGTCCAAGGTAAGTCAGTATGAACACGAGTGTCCAGCTGCACTACTCAGGTCATTAAAGACATCCAAATGTAAAAGAAAGCATTATAATTTTGAAGCGTGGTGTTCCTGTCTGTGGAAACTTAAAGAGAACAGACAACCCGACAAAATAGTTCCAGACTTTTTTCTTTCTTTATGTACCTGATCCTTCCAGCAGATGTCACTAAAGGGCACTCCTCTCTTCTAGGTCAAATAAATGATTTCAAGGGAGATGAGGTGGTTTAATGTGTCCTAAATGTCACAGTGCCTGAAGGACTAGACGGCAGGCTGAATAGCGTTCGCTGAATCCCATTCATTTGCATGTGAAAATAGCAGCCAGCAGCAAAGTTTCACTCTGAGGTGATAATATACCACATTGCATAAAGTAATGTCTTTTGGGGAGTAAGAAGCTGTGACTCAATTTTCACCCAAAACTCAAATGTAACTTCTTGAATGTAAAGAAATTGCTAACTTTGTCATTTAGGTGAAAATATATTTCAAAATAATAAGATTTAACTTTTCAAACTAATTACTTAACATAATTCACACTATTAGGGTCATTATGATACTATGCAACAATGTTAACATTTCTGTCCCCTCTTTTCATGTTAAGCATGGCTTGTCTGAATGCCCCTGTGCTTGGGAGAGTGGCCAACACCCTTGGATCCCGCTAGACAAGTATGTCTCATGAGCCAATAAACACAGTCTGAAAGAATATTACAGAATCCCTGAAATCAGACTTGGTTATATTTTTATCTTGGATTATATGTATCTTGTTTGTCCTTGCTGTTTCCTACTACTGGGTTGCTACTTTGTTCTGGGGCAGTCAGAAGGATCTCCCCTGACCTGGTTCTCCACCATGTATTTGCTGACCAAGGATTTGTCAGGGGTGAGATTCACTTCCGGGGTGCCCTGTGCCACAGGATAAAGTTGATCTTATTTGCATGTCACATATCTAGCTCCACACTTCCCTGCCTGTCCCCAGGCACCCTGGAGTGAAATAGGCCAAACGTTTTAATCACATGTTGGTCACACTGTTTCATAACTCTACATATGTGCACATGCTGTTCCTTTATTTGGAACGCCCTTCCCTTTCTTCTCTATCACATGCTCAAGAATCCTCCAAGACAACATGCAAATATCACCTCCATGATAACGTTGAAGGCATCACCTTTGAAGCAGCCTCACAGTTGGTCAGAAGGAGGCACAGCCAGTGATAGCAGCTCTGTCACCTGCACTATCTACCTGGGTGTCCCTCACCATCAATGCCCAGACTGTGTTCCACAATGCAATATTGGCATGAGCCTCCAAATCCATCCTTTATTTCCTCAGGAAACATTCCTTGACAACTTCTCTCTGGGGTCCTATGTGCTCCTTCAAGGCCTTGCAATGGGAGGCAGTTTAGTGCTGTGGTTCGGAGTGCAGGCTTCATAACCAATGAAGCACACTCAATTTGGTCTTGGCCTCTCCCCAGCCACGTGGCTTTGGACAAGCCCATACTCTCTCTGGGGTTCCTCATCATAAACTGTGGACAATGATACTCAGCCCATTGTATTAAATATCAGAATTCACACAAATCATTTAGAATAGTGCCTAGCATGTCTTAAATGTTAGCAGTTGTAACATTACCATCATCAATATAAATTCTGTTATTATAACATTTTAAATGCAAGATTTGTAATTTTCTAATTATAGTATCTGTGCTTCCCACCCAACACAGCTAAATTGGGAGCTCCTTAAGAGCAGGGAATATGTCTAAGTCATCTTTGTATACATAGCACACAGTTTGTATCCCAAGCATAAGTACTGAGACAGATCGTTTAATAATAACAACCACAACAATAATAATAGTGGGATGAATCAGCTATGGTCCATAATAGGCAAAATAGGAAATACTAGAAATATAAAACAAATGAAAAGTTAGGTTTCAGTTCTGTTGCATATAAGATGCTCATCCATAGATGAAAACTCAACTTTTGTAAATATTAGTGATAACATACTCTAATTCAAAATCCACTTTTCAGAAAGAAAAGAGAAATTCAGTTAACTGAATGTATAGTTTTTCCTCTATGAAGCTAGACACTGACACTTGCAATTCTGTACCTGGGCGTCACACACCAGATTGGCCTGACTATTGGGAAATGTGACCTGTATGCCAGAGACAATGACTGGAAATCAAATCTCCACATACAACTACTTAATTCCTGTAACTTTCAGAGAAGCTGAAAAAGACGTTAGATTTTGCAATAACCTTGACTTCTCAAATATGTGATGTCTTTTTGGAAAATATATTTCTGTCTATAATTTAAGTAAATTATTTAACATTTTTGCTTCTATCTCCCATACCAAGATTTGCATGCCAATGATAACAACTGAAGGAAAAAAGTCTAATTTTATTTCCAAAAGAAAGAAGTCGCTACATTTAGCGTTTTTGTTGCATTTATTTGTCAACTCACTGAAGGTGACTTTCTCCTTTATCATTTCATTCAAATTGTCTTGGCCCAGGCCATCTATGCACTTTTTTTTTTTAAGGTTGATTTTATTTTTTTTATTTTTTTAAAAGATCTTATTTATTTATTTAACAGAGAGAGATACAGTGAAAGAGGGAACACAATCAGGGGGAGCGGGAGGGGGAGAAGCAGGCTTCCTACCGAGCAGGGAGCCCGATGTGGGGCTCGATCCCAGGACCCTGGGATCATGACCTGAGCCAAAGGCAGACGCTTAACAACTGAGCCCCCCAGGTGCCCCCATCTATATATTCTTGATGGATAAAGTCAATGAATTTGTTTGAGTTATCATTTTGCTTTGTCTTTTGGTGGCATTTGATAATGTTAACTCCCTTCCTCTTTAAGCCTTTCTGGATTTTCTCCTTTTTCTCCTAATAGTCTGTCTCAGACTCCTTTTCCAGATTATTTTCTTTTTGTTTGCCTCTTAAATGCTGATGTCTCTAAGGCTGTGCCTTCAACCATCTTCTTTCCTCCCTTAACCTTCTCGAGCAATCCTATCCACTATTTTGTTTTCTGTGAAACTATGTGAAAGCAAGGAAATGTGAATTATATGAGTAACATGGGTGTGTATACACACATACATTTGTATATACACAAACACAGACATACCAAATCTCTACCTTTTTCTTAGATATCTACCACATTCTCCATGCCTGACATTAATCCAGCCACTTGATCTCTCTATTAGATAAAGGTACCAAGGCACCTCAACTTTCCCCAAATCCTTGCTCCTAATATCCACCCAGACACAAAATCACAAACCTAAGAACACATCTGTATAGCTATCAAGTCCCCCTGAGTCCTACCATGGGCAAGTTCTGTGCCTACATCATCACCATCCAGACAATCTATATCCTCATGCTCTTTTTTTTTTTTTAAGATTTTATTTATTTATTTGACAGAGAGATAGCAAGAGCAGGAGCACAGGCAGGGGAAGTGGGAGAGGGAGAAGTAGGCTTCCCACCAAGCAGGGAGCCCGATGCAGGGCTCGATCCCAGGGCCCTGGGATCATGACCTGAGCTGAAGGCAGACGCTTAACGACTGAGCCACCCAGGCACCCCCTCATGCACTCTTTATATTCCCCTTGCACGCAGCTGTGGAAGATTTCTGTAGGAATGCAATCTTTTTTGTTTTGTTGTTGATTTATTTTAACCTTCCCAGTTTAAAATCTTTCAGTGGCTCTCCACTGTCAGCAGAGGCCAACTGGAACTGCTTATATGGTATATGAAGTCTTCCCTGATTCCCCTACTTCCTTGCCTTTCACCTGCGAATACTTCTGACACCTATGTTTTAGCCATGTCAAAGTGCTTTCAATCTCTAGAACACCTCAAGATGTATCATACTTTTATGGATTTCAACGTGTTGTTCTTTCTTTCTAGAATTCCTTCTCACCAACCTACCCTAGAAAATACCCACCCATTTCAAGCATTATGCTTAATAGTGATATCTTCTGTAAAGCCATGAACCTCACTAAAAAACCTAATCATTACAATTACATTAAAAAGAATAAAATAACTAGAAATAAATTTAACCAAGGAGGTGAAAGATCTGTATACTGAAAACTGTAAGATATTGATGAAAGAAACTGAAGACATTACATAAATGGAAATAAACTCCATGCTTATGGATTGGACAAATGTTGTTAAAATGTCCATACTACTCAAGGAAATCTACAGATTCGATGCAATCCCTATCAAAATTTCAATGTCATTTTTCACAGAACTAGAACATATAATCCTGAAATTTGTAGGGGACCACAAAAGACCTCGAATAGCAAAAACAATCTTGAGAAAGAATAACAAAAACCAGAAGCATCACACTTCCTAATTTTAAGCTATATTACAAAGTTATTATATTATAGCAATCAACACAGTATGGTACTGGCATAAAAATAGAGACCGATATCAATGGAACAGAACAGACAGCCCAGCAATAAACCAACACACATGTGGTCAATTAATTTATGACAAAGGAGTCAAGAGTATACAGTAGGAAAAGGACATTCTCTTTAATAACTGGTGTTGGGAAAACCGGACAGTCACATGCAAAAGAATGAAACTGGACCACTATCTTATACCACACATAAAAATTAACTCAAAATGGATTAAAGATTTGAATGTAAGACCTGAAACCATAAAACTCCTAGAAGAAAACATAGGTAGTAAGCTCCTTGACATTGGTCTTGGTGATGATTTTTTTTGGATTTGAAACCAAAAGCAAAACAACAAATGCAAAACTAAGTAAGTGGGATATATCAAACTAAAAAGCTTATGTAACAGCATAGGAAACCATCAATAAAATGAAAAGGCAACCTATTGAATGGGAGAAAATATTTTCAAGCCTATCACTGAAAAGGGGCTAATATCCAAAATATACAAGGAACTACAACTCAATAACAAAAAAAAATAAACAATCCAACTAAAAAAATGGGCAGAGGATCTGAATATTTTCCCAAAGAGGACATAGAAACGGCCAATTAGCACATTAAGAGGTGCTCAATATCACTAATCATTGGAGAAATTCAAATAAAAAATACAGTGAGATATCACCTCACACATGTTAGAATGGCTATTATCAAAGAGGAAGAAGGAGGAGGAGGAGGAGAAGGTGAAGAAACAGTGTTGGCAAAGATATGAAGAAAAGGGAACCTTTGTGCACTGTTGGTGGGGTTGTAAATTGCTGCAGCTACTATGGAAGACAGTATGGAGTTTCCTCAAAAAATAAAACTACAATATAATCTAACAATTCCACTTGTGGGTATTTATCTGAAGGAAACAAAACATTAATTGGAAAAGATATGTGTGCCCACAAGTTCATTGCAGCATTATTTACAATAGCCAAGAGTTAGAAGCAATCTAAGAGTCCATGAATAGATGAACAGATTTTTAAAATGTGATATATACAATGAAATATTAGTCAGTCATAAAAAAGAAGGAAATCTGCCTTTGCACCAACATGGATGGACCTTGAAAGCATATGCTGAGTGAATTAAGTCAGACAGAGAAAGACAAATACTTATATGTGGATCAAAAGTAAAAACAGGGGGGCAGAGCAAGATGGCAGAGGAGTAGGAGACCTGGATTTTGTCTGGTCCCAGGAATTCAGCTGGATAGGGATCAAACCATTCTGAACACCTACAAACTCAACAGGAGAGCAAAGAAATGAATAGCAGCAACTCTGAACAGAAAAATGACCATTTTGGGGAAGGTAGGAAGTGTGGACAAGTGAATCTGAGGCAATATCCGGGAAGATAGACAGCAGGGAAGGGGGCCTGTCAGCCTCTACCAGCAAGTGATAGAGCAACAGGGCACAAAATCAGAACTTTTAGAAGTCTGCTCCACTGAGGGAGGTCGCTCCAGTCGCAAAGCAGGGGGTAAAACGCTCGCTGGGACAGTGTGGTCTCAGGAGCCTTGGGGTCACAGAAAGCCCGGGGGTGCCTGAGTGCAGCAGGGCTCCCAGGTATCGGAGCAGGGAAGCTGGCTGCAGAGACAGAGCCGAGGCGCGGGCTCTCAGCTCGGGGTTGCCATAAACCGTGATCTGCTGCACAGTCGGGCCACTGCTCCTCTAGCAGGGACCCAACAAGCAGAAGATCCAGGGAGACTCCCCTCCTCTCCTGAGAAGAGTGGCGTGGCAGTGCACCACAGGGATCTGCTGGATTTGGAGACTCCACACAGGGCCGTGTGTCAGGGATAGAAATGCTCGGTCACAGGCCGGGTGAGCACGGAGTGCGGCCAGAGACTGGGGAGACGGAAGTATTGACTGCTTTTCTCTGGGGGCACACTGAGGAGGGGGGCCCCGAGTTCTCAGCTCCTCCCGGGCAGAGATTGGGAGGCCGCCATTTTCACTCTCGTCCTCCAAAGCTGTACGGAAAGCTTGCAGGGAACAAAAGCTCCCAAGAGCAAACCCGAGCAGATTACTTAGCGGGGGCCAGCAAGGGCGGGGCAATTCTGCCTCTGGCAAAGGACATTTGGGAACCATGGCAACAGGCCCCTCCCCCAGAAGATCAGCACGAACAGCCAGCCAAGACCAAGTTTACCGATCAACGAGAAGAGCAGAACTCCAGAGCTAGGGGAAACTGCACATAGAATTCATGGCTTTTTGTACCATGATTCTTTAGTCTTTCAAAGCTAATTTTTTAAATTTTCTTTTAATTTTTCTTTTTCCCTTTTTCAACCAACATCTTATCAATCCCTTTT